>NC_136500.1:61900151-61937651 GCF_053919585.1 Euprymna scolopes
ATGTTTGAGCATTTCTTATCTTACCCAATTATCTCATTTCAGCTTTGAATGAAAATGAGACTCTCACAGAAATCTAGTCACCGAGTGTAATTGCGAACTGGTAGTCCACGGTCCACTGCTGCTTTGTTAGTCGGCAGAAAAAATTGATTAGGACATGGTTTCAGTTTTCATTGATAAAAAAAACGGAGAGTATCAACACGTATTATCGATAACATAGAGTGACCGTGGAATGCATTCAAATGCCTCCAGGGAAATCTTCGGGTATGTAATATCCTAATTTCCGATTTCGAGTTTTGCATCATATCGGATCAGACAACAACCCGACCTAACTCCGGGCGCGTCAAATTGTCTCATTGAAAGCTCCACCGACGTTGCAAAAATAAAATCGTGTTCTGACTATTTCAGCCTTTGTAACGACAATATATATATATATATATATATATATATATATATATATATATATATATATATATATATATTAAAGGAGTTTAGAACAATAGTCTAAAGAGCTGAGTGTATTTCAATGTAACAGTGAAATTACTAGTTTAATTAAAATACAGGAAAGAGAAAGTGCTCATTGTAATTTAGATATATAATAAGCTCGATAGGTAAATATCCTAGAGCTAATTCAATATTACGTAATGTGATTGATAATTTAAAATTTGAAAATCAAATTATAATTAAATTAATATCATTCAATAAGGTAAAAAGCTATAGCAAACATCTAAATGAGTATTTTAACCATAGTTCCTGATTTCAAAAAGCGAAAAATTAAAAGATACATCTGCCTTACTTTTAATGCTAGGTTTATTTATGGTGTCTTTTAAATTTAATAAAAACCCTTCAAAATTTGCTGACGAGGAGACCTTGCTTATTAAAAAACTATATGTAATTATTGTACGTAACTTGATGTCTACCACAATAAAAAGCATTGTTTTCCGAAACGATCGTACAGATAATTGATTTTGTTGTTATTCCTTCTTATGAAACGGATTTTTAATTTAATTATAATTTGATTTTCAAATTTTAAATTATCAATCACATTACTTAATATATATATATATATATATATATATATATATATATATATATATATATATAGATACGCATACATATATACAGGCGGAAAAAAGAAAGTCAGCACTTGTAATTTTTAAAAAAACTGCAAAGTTAAGCTAAATTTAATGTAACTGTTTAAACAAATTATACCTCATTTGATTGGCCTTTTATTCTTCTATAATTTTACCTATTCATATTTTATTATTAATTGAAATATTCTAATGTTCCCGTCAATTTAAAAAAAATAACAACTTCAAATTGAGGAGGCAAAAAGAAAGTCCGCACAATGGAAAATTGTTATTTAAATGTAAATTTAGGCCATTAATGCAACACAAATACAACAGGAACACAATGAACTAGTTAATATTTAGTAGCATAGCCCTTCTGCAATTTGACAGCCTGCAATCTTTTGGGAATTCCTTGAATTAGACTGCAGCAATACTCTGGGAAAAGGGGATCCCACTTTTCTTTAATTTTTGTCCAAAGTTCTTCCAAATTTGAAAATTTATAATTGTGTAACTATTGCTTGATGCAATGCCATACGTTTTCGATAGGATTGAAGTCTGGAGATTGTGCAGGCCAATCCAAACACGGAATATCATGCTCTTCCAGGAACCTCTTAACATTGCCAGCTGTGTTAATGGGAGCATTATCCTGCATGAAGATGGGATTATCATCTAAATTCCGACCAAAGTAGGGTAGAAAATGCTCAGTCAGCATATTAATGTACTTGGTCGAATTAAGTCGAATTTGCAAGCGAAATATAGGCCTTGGACCATTGATACTAATAATGCCCCCCACCAAAACTGAACCTCCACCACCTTGCAGCGTTGAAACTGAGCGCCTAAAATTAAATTTTTCGTCTTTCCTCCGACGGACGTACTGCCTACCATCACTGCCTAGCCTATTGAACTTGCTTTCGTCGCTAAAAAGCACTTTTCACCAATATGAAGAGTCATGATCTCATTGCATCTGACGAAGTTCATACGGCGCTTTCTGTTCATTATAGAAATCATTGACTTGCGTCTTGCAATATATCCTCGCAAATTAAATTCCTTTAATCTGTTCTTGACAGTAGAAATAAAGCACTTTTTAACGAGATTGCACTGTTGTTGGATTTGAGGAGCCGTTTCAAATCTGTTTCTTAGGCTGCGGATCTTGATAGTATTGTCTTCCCTGCTAGAAGTAACTCTAGTATGACCAGATTTAGGGGCATCACGAACACTGCCGGTGATTTGGTGCTTTTGCATAGTCTTTTGTACTGTTTTCTCATCACATTTCAATCTGCGGCCGATTTCTCGATTGGATAAACCAGAAAGGTGGAGATAAATGAGCTCCTGACGATCACTAAGAGAAAGTCGTGGCATATGGACTAAATGTTACGTTGTATAACATGGAACAACAACAACAATTACGATTAGGGATGATTTGTTGCCTGTTGGTGCATATTTTAAACTGATTTAGGGGCAATGATTTAAGCTGGTTTTAAGCGAATTTGTTCCTGCTGACTTTCTTTTGCCTCATCAATTTTAAGTTATGTTTTTAATTGACGTGAGAACTAGAACATTTCAATTAAAAGTTAGATATGAACAGGTACAATTATAGAGGAATAAAAGGCTAACCAAATGAGGTATAGGTTGTTTAAACAGTTACATTAAATTTAGCTTAAATTTATAGTTTTTGAAAAAATTACAAGTGCGGACTTTTATTTGCCGGCACTATATATATATATATATATATATATATATATATATATATATATATATATATACGGATGACGGCCTGGTAAGAGTTAAGGACGTCACAAAGCATAAAATGTGACGAACTTAGAAGAAAAATACATAAGGTTATGGAAAATAAGGACCCTAAGGTGGAAATTACCAGCAATATTAAACAAATCAACTTTCTGGATGTCACCTTTGATTTACCTACATTAAAGAAAGCGTAAACCCCACCCCTGCTCCAACGACCCACTCTTTATTATTAGACACATACCTAAATCAATCGAACGTAACATAAATAATAACTCCTCCAACGAGGAAATATTCATTCAGCTTCCAAGGAACACCGCAGGCTGTATTCAATGAGATCTTTGATGACCTATCTGAAAGCTCCTTGCAAGCCAATGATGATGATAATAATAATAATAATAATAATAATAATAATAATAATAATAATAACAATAATAATAATAATAATAATAATAATAATAATAATAATAATAATAATAAGGATAAATATATAGACACGTGTATATAGTCAGCTACATTATTTACATTAATAGATAATAATTTTATAATAGTAATGATATTAAAATTAAAAATATAAAAGATGGAAAAATATATAATGTATATAAAATAAAAATAAAAATAAAATAAAAATAAAAATAAAAATAAGTCCATATCGAATGCAAGCGTGTGCCGTTTGTTGGCCGGATGTAAGAATATATTGCGTGGCGCCACAGAATGAAACGCATATATAGCTATAAAGATCGAAGAAAAGGGAGGAGAAACAAACAAACAAACAAACAAGCAAACAAACAAACAAACAAACAAAAAAATGCACAGTGGTTCGAGAGATACGCTCGACAAGCGAGCGATGTCTCCCCTCTAACATCCTTTCGGAAATGAGACGGCCGACCAGTTGATCTTCGAAAGAATTATCGCAACACAAAGAATTATAGCTAAAAAACCTGAAGGCTTGAAATTTGAAAAAAAAAAAAAAAAAAAGTTAAAGAATGGCGAATTTCTGTTGCGAATACGTGTCACCGAATTGTGCGTAAAATCGCACAAAATAAATAACTTTCACCTAAAAAACAGTTCGTGTCAATGTTTTCTTTTCTTTCAGAGTCGTTACAAACAACGTTTGTTCCATTTAAAAAGTAAAAGCAGCATTAGAATTTTGCTCCACAGACGGGTAGTCATAGGAAAGAAACTTCGCTCATGGAATTTTCGTTTAGTTTTTCGTATAGATAAGGCGTAAGATAAATTGTTGATAGTGGTTAGGGAATAGGCCTACATTATCACGGGGTTACTTCTCTCTACACTACATCACGATCGTTTTCCAATCCGATGTTAACAAATTGATGTCATAAATACCTCTGAGCCTTTTCCTCCTGCAATATTGCGATTGACTGGTAGAGACATTTGAGAGAGACTGCAACATAACTGATTTATTACTCGAACTGAAGTAAGATCACTCAGCTACTTAAAACGATGTATACCCCCCTTTTTCGGGATAATCTCACAAATATTATATAAACCGTTAATATAATCATGTACTAGTCAGCAGGAAAGTAGTCCCGTGTTATTGTGCTCCAGAAGGGAAAGTTCTTTGAAAGCAAGCAGCACCATGTTAACCATGTTAGTAAATACGCAACGATGATAATCTGCTTTATGATTATGGCGAAAACATCCGGAACTGAAGTAAAAAAGCAGATATGTAGCAAATTGTTTGTTTGTTTGTTTGTTTGATATTCAACGGTTTCAGTAACTACTCTAGAATCATTTTACGGCCAAATAGTTTTTCTCTTAAAATTAAAAAAAATCTATATATATATACATAAATCATGCATCTTTAGAAGTGCAGTTTCGGTTTATGCCAGGGAAATGTGTAAGAGAGCGCTGACACGCGTGTGCAAATGCATGCAAAATGAAGTCACCAGTAAAGAAAAAGAAGAAAGAGCCCGTTAGAGAGGGGGATCACGTTAGAGAAGTGGATAACGTTTGAGGGCGCGTTAGAGGCGTGAATAACGTTGTAGAATACGCCCGAGAAGACGATCAAATGAGGGACGTCACAGCGGAGGAAATAAATGTTGTACGACAAAAAAGTGATTTATTTTTCTTTTTTTAGTCTTTGTCTCCTTTGCGACTGAGACTACAACGTGTTGGGCAATGTTGCAGAAAGGTCATGGTGATATATTTATTCTAGGACAAAAGATGAGAAGATTATAGAGGCGTTTCTGGTTTATGATCCCTTACTCTGAAATGAAGTTGTTAGCAGCATCATTAAATCTACATGCGTACGAAATTAAAATTGTTAAAAATTACGAAAAATTGCGAAAGAAAAGGTGTTACTCTGGTGATTCCGTCGCGAAAAAAAGAAAAAAGAAAAAAAAAAAGAGTTCATTGCGAATATAAATGGAAAAACTGATTTGATTCTCTGAAAATGACCGATAAAATGACGCGAACATTTATGGCAATGAACTGTTTGATGTGATAAAACTGTTTTGAAATGCGTGCGCGCCAATCGACAAATCACTGTAATCAAACTTCAACGTCGTTTCGCTGCGATCGTTACTCAATAAACAAAATAAAGGCAAATCCATTTCAGCGATAGAAAACAAAACAACAGACTTTTAAATTGTCTTCCTTGAAATAACACCTCTGTGAACAACATAAACAGCTTTGAAAGAGTGTTCGGTTGATTTATCACGACTGAACGATTCAGCTCAATGGTAAAAGGAATGGACTCGAGGGTTAAGATTATCTCTTACTGACGTTGCTCGGGATTGAATGATGATCAGCGAATGTTTCACACTCCCATATTTTTATTGTCATCGAAATAGGTGAAATCTGGCCTTTCTGCTTGTGCGGTGATAATGACTTGAATTTAAGTTTAAAACAGAAAAGGCAAATATCAAGGTTTAATTGAGCTTTTCAAACGCGCCTCTATCATATCAAAGAACCTAATATTGATTTTATATGCCGGACCTTTCTCCTTGTGCAGTGAGAAAACTTTACAAATCCACTTGTGGTGTTGGGCTATATAAGGCGTTTATTTTGACCAAAGTCGCCTGTTCCATCTTTAATGAGATTTGTTTGATTATCGATTTTTGATACTTACCGAAGAAATTCCAGCATAAAACCCATCTAAGAACACTGCCAGGCACATAAGTTGTGTGAAATTTCAATAAAATTGGCCTAGCAGTTTTTGAGTTCATAGGGAACAAACTCAAAAGAACTGGCCATTATCTATTTGTACTAATCACCGCTATTAAGGCCCAAAGACCACTCGAGGATAAGGGTTTATGAGTTTCAGGTGGTCCGTTAAATAACACCATGATGATCGGTTATGGTGGAAATTGGTTAGAATTTGACTAATTGTTTACATCGGTCATGAAAAGACCATTTTATAGTCAACCGGGAAGCAGCCTCACGATATTGTGTTCCACAGACAGATAGTTTAAGGAAAGAACTTTACTCATGGAATGTTCGTTTAGTTTTAGGCATAGACAGTAGTAAGAGTAAGAAACATTAGGCATGGAACATATTACCAGGAAGTTACTTCCCCTTATACTACAACACAAGCTTCAAATCTGATGTTAAAAATATTATAGAAAGCATTCTGATGTAACCGAATTTTGTTTATTCTATTCATCATTTTCAATCCTTTCATAATATTCTTCACTATTCTAACTACAATCCATCTCATTAACTCTTATACAAATAACACACAGTGTCCTGAACAGAAGCGTGTGCTCTATCCAAACATCATCAATGGACCTGAAGTAATTTCGTCAGCGTCGCACAAAGCCAAACACTTTGCCAAGAACTTTGCAGCTAATTCTACCCCATGCGATCAAAGTCGCCAACTTTCCCTATTTCCTCCCATATATGAAAACACGCTATGCAAAATGTAAATATCTGTGCGTGATGTTGCCAAACAAATCAAAAAGCTTGATTCCAGTAAAGCAACTGGCCCTGACGGCATTCCAATTATAGTGCTAAAAAAACTACCAGAACTAGCTTACAAAGCTATTTAAGTGTTGTCTTAAGAAGAATTGCTTCCCAACTTACTGGAAAACCTCATTAGTATGCCCCGTATGTAAGAATTCGGGTGATCGGTCATCTTCCTCTCAATACAGATCAATAAGTCTCCCCTGCGTCATGAGTAAGTTGCTGGAGTCTGTGTTAAATAGAAAAGTGAGAACCATCGCAGCAAAAATAACTTCCTTAATGGCATACAATATGATTTCCGTTCTGCTAGATCTACAGCAGATATGCTAATGATTATATCTCATACGATTAGCGAATCTTTCGACAGAGGCTGCCTTTCTAGGGCAATTGCTCTTGACATATGAAAGGTTTTTTATAGGGTATGGCACAAAGGCCTACTCCACAAGATCTCCAGCTACGGTGTAGCTGAAAATGTTTTTTCAATTATCAAATTATTTCTCTCTGATAGGTTCATGAGTAGTAGTTAATGGGCTGAAATCAGAGGCTCATAATATTAATGCTGGAGTCGCTCAGGGGTCCATCCTGAGCACAACTCTCTTCCTGATCTACATCAATGATCTCCCAAATCACACCCAATGATCATTCGTAGACATTTATACTGACGACACTACCATCTATGCCAACACTTCAAAGTCCGTAAATGACCAAGTTCTCTCTGATTCTCTTTCCTCTGTATGACCAAGGATGGAATACTGTTGCCACAGCTGGTCAGAAGCTGTTAGAAGCAGCTCATCCTGCCTTGACAGAGTTCAAAATAAACTTCCTAGCCTAGTGGGGGATGCCCTTTTCTCTTCCCTGCAACCTCTTTCACACAGAAGATACGTTGTGAGCCTGTCTCTGCTTTATCGTTATTTTTATGGCAAGTGCTCGTCTGAGTTTCAATCTTTCGTACCCCGTCGCCAAACATTCACGAAAAACATCCGTCTAGCTCAGTGGTTCTCAACATTTTTTTTTATTCATGGACCCCTTTTCACTTCTTTTTATCCTTCATAACTATTGGTCATAAGACAATCTTCTATTCTTCACTAATATAAATTTTGAGGTTTTAATAATCAAAGAAATATATAATTAAGCTTTATTTTTAAATGAAAACTAATTTAATGCAAATAAAGTATTCTACAACAACTATAATAATTATGATAATAATGATAATAAGTAATAATAATAATAATAATAATAATAATAATTCTGTTGACCCCCAGAAATATTCCATGGACCCCTAGGGTCCATGTGGACCCCGGTTGAGAACTCCTGGTCTAGCTAAAACTACTATCAATAATTTTCCCCATTCTTTCTCTGTGGCTAAACTTAAACGTAGATTCCATGAACAAATCTTCTAAGAACCGCACGCCTGTTTTCCTGCTTTCCAGCTGACTACAATATGGTTGCATTCAAGTCCAACATAAACAAGTTTTTGATGAGCCGTCCCCTTAAGTAATCCAATTTATAAAATTTCCACTAATGCTACTGGTCAAATTCAAATATCATATTTAAGCGTATTTTACGACCAGGCAAAACCTCCCCCCTTTTGTCTGATATATAAAAAGAAATATGTCTGTCTGTCTGTCTGTCTGTCTGTGTGTCTCCATATTTTAAAACTCTATCTCGTCCGAAACTAAGTATCGTAAAGAGGCGCCAGGGACATAAAATAGTTGGATTTTTTATGGACCGTTTTTTATGGGTCTTTAACTGGTTAAAATAATTTCTAAGGGATCAAAAAAAGTCAAAATAAAAAAAATCACCTTAAAAAATTTTATAAATTCAATTTTGCTTATTTTTAATTTTAATCAGTTCATACGCGTGTCACGTCGGCACAGTGGTAACGCCCCCAGGTTTGCATCCTACAGTTTCTCTTTAGGTTTCGATTCTAGCTGATCGCATCCAAATCCTTTTTTTTTACTTTTCAAATAACGACTTTATAATAATTTATACGGAATCTGGACAAATTACAATATCATATTTAATCGCATTTAACGGCTGGGGAAATCCGCCCCTGTAAGGTTCGCGATTCTTTTTTGAACCATGGCCAGGAATGAGAGACCAGCAGCTGATGCACCAGCCCAAATGTGACAACAATACATAAATGGGCGAATAGTAGCCTTGTAGAGGTACAGGATACTTTCAGGCGTAAGTAACTTTCTAACACGGAAGAGAGAGCCCACCTTCTTCGCACACAACCTTTAGCAATGCTTCTCGATGTATCTGTTCCAGCTTATGTTCCCTGTGAACATTAAGCCGAGCAGTTTGAACAAAGTACTTTCAGGTAATGTATCTTTAGCCATAGCTATTAGTAGTTGAGAAGGTTACTTGTAAGTATTAAAGGAAACAAGCTTAGTCTTGGCAGCGTTACTTGGCACCGTTACCATCCATTTTTGACCCCATTCCACTATAGATTGGAGGTCTTCCTCTAAGGTTTCCGCCATTGCCTTGGATATGTGTTCATTCGTTTTCCCCCCGTGCCGGTTAGAGAGCGTGATGTTGTCAGCAAATATAATCATCTCAGAGACAATTTTATCAGGAAGTTTATTTATGAATATTAGGAATAATAAAGGTCCAAGGATCGACCCTTGAGGTACACCCGCATTTATATCATATTGTTTAGACGTACGGCCATCGAGGACAACCTAAGTTCTTCTCTTATTTAAGAAGGATTTACTTATGTTGAATATTCGTCGAGTAATACCATAAGATCTGATTTTTACGAGGAGACCATCATGCCATATCCTGTCAAATGCCTTAGAAATATCTAGAGCTACTGCCCTCCCCTCCCCTACATTTTCCAGTACATGGTATATACGTTCAGAGATTACAGTTAGAATATCTGCAGTAGCATAAGCTTGTCTAAATCCATATTGATGGTCGGACAACTTGATTAATTATGGACTCAAATATTTTGCGAAAATAAGAAAGAAGGGCGATAATTTAACGGGTCAGTTTTTTTCGCCAGAATTCTTGTAAACTAGTACCACAGAAGCAGTTTAATAGTGCAGACGGGATGAGATCACGTTCACATGCTTTTGCGGTGTCTAGGTTTTTTATGATATCATGTACTTGAGTGATTTTCGGATCACCTAGTGTGGTTTCTGTCAGGGCGGGAGTATTTTGCTGGTTCAAATTAGAGTTTGAGGTAAACTGACGGGTAAGCACGTTAGCTTTCTCGGTTGCTGTGCAAACAACCTCATGATTGCTGGATATTTTACAGGAAAAGGGCTGTCCCCTTTCCATGTAAATAAGAATATTAGATAAGTGAAAATGAGATTAGGATAAGCTGAGACTCGAAACTTGTAAGCAACGTTAAGAAATAGAATGTTAGAAATCGGAATGTTAAAAAGGTCTATTGTTAAATTCTATTATAAATAGTTAGATATTGTTATATCGTAAAAAGAATTGATTGTCCATTCTTTTATAAAACTGAACATAAAAATGCCAGCTAAAAGGAACGAAAAATACAAATTAAAAATACATTGTTAAAAATAGGTTAGGTTAAAAAATAGGTTAGGAGAGGATTCTTTGCTTGCAGAAGTGTGTTTTGGACAAACGTGCATAGCCTTGTGAATTGGTCACGTTTGAGAAACACACTTCTGACATCATAGCAAAAGGGGGATTCCCAATATAAGAGCTAGAGTCAGTCTACTAGTCAGTCAGAGAAAGAGAGTTGAGAATCAGTCAGTTGGCAGTCAGTGGTCAGCTGCCCCTTTGGAAGCGAAAGGTAGAAGATTAAACCATGTAGATACAAGTGAATTCCTGACTTCATCATTATTCGACCGGTCCAATGAATAAAGAATCACCATCGATATTTGTAACTGTTTGTCTTCGTGTCGTCATTCCACCAACTGAAAGGCAAATGTGTTTTGTCATCTTTCTAGACCCAAAAGATAATGTGTTAATTATTTGTAATGAACATTGTGTAATCCTTCCAAGATTATGTATCTCACCTCTTCTGTGTTAAGAATTTGTATACATCTCCCATTCAGTATCAATATGAACTCTTCGTCCTTCTCTCCAATATGAACCCCGTTACATATCTCTTAAATATAAAACCCTGCTACACAATAGATAGTGGGGGAATTGTTAATTTCCCATTATTTACTACACTGCTATAGATTTTACCGAAATCACGAGTTCCTAATTTCTGCGCTTCAATGCGTTTTCTGGTGGTTTCGGTATATTCTCTCTTAGTTGTCGCTACTTCTTTCTTACAATTACTTCTAGCTTCTATAAACTTTTGTCTGTTTGTACTGGACTTATGCCGGATAAATCTGCGGTATACATTTTGCCGCTTTGCAATGGCAGCTGCGTAAATAACAAATAGAAGTAAAACATTGAGGAGAGTAAGGTTTGCTATAGAATTTCCGTGTAGGAACATGTGCTTCAATTGCCGCTTTGAACCATTCAGTGGTATCATTTGCACACTGTTCCGCAGAAAACGCAAAGATATGTCATTATGGTGCATCTCTGATGTGATCTTTAATGGCATCAAGTCAGCCTTATTGAAGTACCTTGTCGTTTTAAGCAATGACTCATCAACTTGGGGACATTTTAATTACAAAAATATACGAGCTATCTTAATATAGAGAAATATATTCACAATGAACTAAATTCAAATACATTTTGAAATAAACCTTGAATAATGTTGATATATTTAAAAAATTTATTGAGAAATTGTTAAAAAGTTAAAAAAGCTTTATAGTTTTTAATGTTTATATATCATATCCAAAAGATGAATTGCCTACACCGTTGCTTCAATGGTTGCTTTAGTCATGTTAACCACAAAGAAAGCATTTCGCCACTTGGACATAAGATGCTACTATTTGGGACCATGTTTCATTCGACTGTGATTCACAATTATATGAGATGCATCGCGATTAAAAATAATTTGATCTATCTATATATCTATATAAGTGAACGTGTCTGTCTGTCTGTCTATCTGTCTGTGTGTGTGTCTGTGTGTGTACATTCTCCTACGCAATAACTCTGTCAATTTTTAGTCTACATACTTGAAATTTGATATACAGAGTACTGAGATTTGGGAAAATCGATGTGATCGGTTGTCGGCCAGAAATTTGGCGATTAAGAGGGTTCAACAATTTGACCTTTGAGAACTCTACCAAACTCCTCCGACAATTTTGGGTCTACACACTTGAAATTTTAGATATGGGTTCCTTTGACATGGATCTAACTTAATAACTTGATTTCAGCCTAAAACAATAAATTTTAAGGGGTATTAATAGGGGTCAAATTTTAAAAAATTGACCGTTTTTTCTATTTGCTCAACATACACCTCGAAATACCCGGGCAACGCAGGGCACCTATGCTAGTATATATATATATATATATATATATATATATATATATATATATATATATATATATATATATAAGTAAAAATGTCTGTCTGTATGTGTGTCTGTGTATATTTACCTACCAAATAACTGTCAATTTTCGGTCTAAAGACGAGATTTGACATAAGAAATATGAAGATTTGGGGAAATCTTTTTAATCTGTTTTCGGCCATAAATTTGGCTGTCAAGGGTAAAAGTTCAACGATTTGACCTTTGAAACATCTACCAAACTCCTCCGCCAATTTTGGGTCTTAACACTTAAAATTTTAAATGAAAGTTACTTGAACATGTATTAAACATTTTAATTCGATTTGAGCCCCAGAAAATAAATGTTAAGGAGTCAAAAATTTTTTTTAAATTTGACCTTTGAAATTACTCAGCCAATTTCTGGTCTAAACATTTGAAATTTTACATAAAGGGTATTCACAGATACGGCAATCTTTTTAATCTATTTGGGTCGAAAATTTGAGCTGCCAAGGGGTCAAAGTTCAAAAGATTTGACCTTTGCGGTGTCAAGCAAACTATTCAGCTAATTTTGGGTCTGAACATCTGAAATATATACATAACAGGTATTCAGACATGCAGCAAGCATTTTAATCAGTTTTGGGACGAGAATTTGTCTGCGAAAAGGTCAAAGTTGAAAGAGTTGACCTTTGCTGACCCCTCCCCATGTAAAATCTTATGTAAAGTGTATTCACACTTAGGGCAAGTTATGAACAGTACATAGGACCTGAGCAAAGTCGGGCTGAACTGCTAGTATATATATATATATGAATATAAGTGAAATTGTCTCTGTGTGTGTGTCTGTATGTGTACATTTCCCTACCGAACTACTCTGTCAATTTTTAGTCTACGGACTCGAGATTTGAAATAAAGAGTATTGAGATTAGGGCAAATCTTTTTGATTGGTTTTCGGTCAGAAATTTGGCTGTTAAGGGGTCAAAGTTAACGATTTAATATTTCTCTTCCACCAATTTTAGATGTGAACTTTAAATTTTAGATGTAGGTTACTTGGACATGTATGAAACTTTTTAATTTTATTTGAGGCCAAAACAATAAATGTTAAGGGGTAAAAATTGGGGTCAAAGTTAAAAAAATTACATTTGTGGTCTCTAGCAAACTATTCAGTCAATTTTAGGTCTAAATATTTGAAAGTTTATATACAGAATACTCAGACATGCAATTTACTTGGTTTTGTGGGCGAAAATTTGGCTGCCAAGAAGTCAAAGTTTGAATAGTTGTCAAACTCCTACGCCAATTTTGGATCTAAACACTTGAAATTTTAGATATAGATTACCTAAACATGAGTCAATCTTTTTAATATATATTAATGTTATGAACTGTACATAGGGCCCGGGCAAAGATGGACTGAAATGCGAACTGCTAGATTTAAATAATATTTTATAAAATTAAAAATATTTGTACGATATTACATTGTTAAAATTTTGTTTTATAAAATAACTCCATAGTTTTTTTTACAAGGGAGCCACCACTTATCAAGGCCAAAAAGCTACTCGATAATAAGTATTAATGAATGTAAGCTGGTTACTGTGGCAACAACGTAGTGGTCGTTAAGGTTGAAATTGAGTAGAATTTGATTAGTGGACAGTACAAGAACTTATTCACCTTGGAATTTACACGAACATATTGCAGCAAGTCAGTCGAACGGGAAGTTCTGGGCGGGAAGTTCTGTAAGGAAACATAAGTTTATATAAAAAATATGAAACATAAGTTAATAACGAAAATATGAATTAATATCGGTTTCTTTTACTGTTTATAGATTCAGTTTCAGAAACTCGATAGAAATAAAACAAAATATAAGATACATAAACGTATCAGTTCAATCATTTTAAATAAAGTATAGTTTTCTGTTTGTCATTTATACCTTTCGTAAAAATGTACACATACATAAATCTGTTTCTGCCAATTATTCGAAAATTTACTTTCGGTCGATTTCCTCGATTTATATATTAAACTTCGACCAAAATTTTATTGTTTTAGTCATATCTAGAGGTTGCTGGGGGTAAATTTTACTCACTAACTAGAAAGTATTCTTACTCGATCCATACACACCGGTAAATATTATTAATAGGATGCACTTTATATATGTACCGTTCTCAGACACTGTTTAATTAACTAGAGCTCTAAAAATCGTTCGCCACGGAACAAAAAGTTACACTGATATTAAATGAAATCTTTCTTGATAAAAATGTATTTCGTATTTTCAGTATTATCATCAAAATCAATAAACTGAAATCAAATCTAATGTATATAAAAGCGAAATAGAAATAAAATTTAAATTACAGAATATCTTCAATTTTTTCATTTAGTTTTTTAATGGACAACAAAAATCGCCTTTACTTACTGTCAGTTTTAGTTGGCAGGAGAAATAGAAAACATACAACAATTTATCGCATTTGAAGCTAACTTAAAGAATATTTTTGATGAATACAAACTCTCATCATGCTATAATGTAAAAATAGATTTCGCGTCCAAATCGTTAGGTTATGGTTAACATTTGTTCTTATTTATTTGGTCCTCAAAGAAACATAGATATTACACACTGATTCTCGCCAGATCACCGAAATTAAGCAATGATGAGATGGCTAGCCAGTACAAGATGGGTGGCTATTTGGGAATACTGGGCGCTGTATAGCGTAGCAGGATGGAAGCACTTACACTAACAAGAGAAGTATTGCGCCCCCTTCCCTCCGCTATTCAATGGGAGACCCTTGATCAAGATGGAGTACCCAATTAGCCCTGAGAGCAGGGTACGTGAAGTCACAGCAGAGAGGTGATGGATGAATTGCTAAGCCACCTGATGGTTTCTTTTGGAATTGCTCAACTATTCGTTATGTTCAATAAATGATATTTATTGAAATACAATGACTTAGGGTTAGACTGCTCGCTTTGTAATCATTACTTTACTATAGATTCTATACTTCAAAAACATCTTGGTAAAATGGTCCGAATATAAGGGGAACAAGTGAGCCATGACCATTGATGTCTGCGACAGACCTGATTCATAAAGAAGAATCGCAGATCACAATATTAAACATATTGGTCAGTTTTATTATTATTTTCTTCCGTAATCTACGCCATCTACAAACATTTAGATCCCGGACGACGACGGATAACCTTGCTAGTTGTTAATACTTTCTTTTACGGACATATAAATTTGATTTATGACCGATATTAAATTCTGATGTAAACTAGATTCTATTCTTGAATTTTAAAAGCAAATTTATTCCTAAATTTTATGAATTGCAAATCACTTGATTATTTTAATGGGATTTGTAAACATTTGTTTGATTTAAAAAATGTAATACATTCTGCATATATTTGCTACGAGGTTGAAGAGGTTTTTAATGGTTACAATCTTATTTATTATTAGCGAGGGATGGGGCGCCCGGCTTTGCCCGGGCGTAAAAAGCGCTTAAACATGATATTTCAATTCGTCCAGATTTTGTATATATTATTATAGCGCCGTAATTTCAAATCCAAACACCGCGACTTTTAGTTTCGGAGGAGATAGAGTTTGAAAATATGGAGAGAGAGATAGAGAGAGAGAGATAGAGAGAGACATATAGCCTTTTATATATTAGATTTGTCAAGACTAAAATAATTTTTGGTTGCATTGAAATAATAGTAAAGATGTACAGCATAAAAGCAACAAATGTACGAGTCGTATTAAAATAAATATAATGTATAAAAGGCTACATGTCTGTGTGTCTGTCTGTTTGTCTGTCTGTCTCCATATTTTCAAACTCTATCTCCTCCGAAATTAAAAGTCGCAGAGTGGCGCTAGGAGCCTCAAATGGTTGGATTTTTACGTACTGTTGTTTTATGGGTCTTTATTCGGTTGAAATAGTTTTTAAAGTGTTAAAAATAGGTCAAAATTGCATTGAATACATTCATCTTAGTTTATTTTTAATTTTTAATCAGTACATATGCATGTCACGTTAGTGCAGTTTTGACTGCTACACGTCACTAGTTTTGAATGCTACACTTTCGGTTTCGATTATAGCTGATGGCTTTTTTTATTTTTAACTTTTGAAATTACGACTCTATAGTAATATGTACGAAATCTGAACAAGTTAAAGTATCATATTTAAGCGTATTTTCCGCTCGGGTAAATCCAAGCGCCGCCGGTAATGTGTTATGTGAATACTAGTCTAGTTAGAGTAATAAACAAATTTCGGCAAATAAAAGGTCGTATTTATTAAAATAAATGTGTACTGGTTTAATTTTACTAATCCCGGATAAAAGCAAGTCGGGACAGCTAGCACTGAAGTAAAATGTATAGCATAGACATAAATCATGAATGAAACAAGAGTCATATATTTAAAGAAATGTGTATTTTTCATATTACACGAATACGAGAACATTGTGTTTGTTTAACTGTATTACTTGTATGTATTATAGTTTCATAAAGTTCAGTATCTTCATATTCATATATTTTGTAAAAATATGATTAATAAAAATTACTATATGTTAAAAAATTTCGGCCATCATTTACATAAACTTTCTAAACACATTTAGTCTTATAAAATTTTATTTTACATTGATAATCTTAAATATTATAAAATTTAATTTGGAGATTTATAATATGTAACTTTGAAAAATTTATATTTACATCTATATTATTTAATTTTATAAAATTTTTGTGTTTTCATTATAATATTTAATTTTATAAATATTTTCTATATTTATAACATTTAACTTTTATCAAATAATGTTTTCGTGTATAATATTTAAGTTTATGCACTTTTATTTTTAGATTTATAATATTTTACTTTATAAAATTTATATTTACATTTATAATATTTAACTTTATAAAATTTTTATTTACATGTATAATATTTAACTTCATAAAATTTTATTTTTACGTGTATATTATTTTACATTATAAAATCTTATTTTTACATGTATAATATTTAATTTTATAAAATGTTATTTTTACATGTTTAATATTATATTTTATAAAATTGTATTTGTACATGTATAATATTTAACTTTATAAAATTTTATTTGTACACGTATAATATTTAATTTTATAAAATTTTATTTGTACATGTATAATATTTAACTTTATGAAATTTTATTTTTACATGTATAATAGTTTATATTATAAAATTTTATTTTTACATGTTTAATATTTTACATTATAAAATTTTATTTTTTACATGTATAATATTTAACATTATAAAAATTTTATTTTTACATGTTTAATATTTAATTTTATAAAATTTTATCTGTACATGTATAATATTTAATTTTATAAAATTTTATTTGTACATGTACAATATTTAACATTATAAAATATATTTATACATGTATACTATTTAACTTCATTAAATTTTATTTTTACATGTATAATATTTAATTTTATGAAATTTTATTTTTACTTATATAATATTTAATTTTATACAATTTTATTTATATATATAATATTTAACTTTATAAAATGTATTTTTACATGTATAATATTTAACATTATAAAATTTTATTTTTAAATGTATATTTAACGTTATGAATTATATTTTTACATGTATAATATTTAACTTTATAAAAAATATTTTTACATGTATAATATTTAATTTTGTGAAATTTTATTTTTACATGGATAATATTTAATTTTATACAATTTATTTTTGCATGCATAATATTTAATTTTGTGAAATATTATTTTTACATGTATAATATTTAACTTTATAAAATATTACTGAGAATAAATGGTCATAATTAATTAAGGTATGTGCTCTGTTATTTACATGTTAAAAGAACTGTTTGTCTACAACTGTTTCGATACGTCCACGTCAATCGTTTCCTATTAGAACTGTTGCATAAATGTTAAAATATACAAACTAGACTATCAACTAAATGATACAACGTATATATACGTACAGCATTTACACGTACACGAATATACAGAGGAAAAGATACACCAACTATTAAACGTGTACGCCGTTATGGAATATATTCAAATACAACATATGACATGTTTTATGATATATATCGATATATAACATGACACAAACGACTAAATAATTTTGATATTATTGTAGGTTAACGCTAACGACAAAATTATTTTATTATTGCAAATCAACAAAAACGACTAAATTATTTTAATATTATTGTAGATTAACACTAACGACAAAATTATTTTAATATTATTGCAGATTAACACAAATGACTAAATTATTATAATATTATTGTAGATTAACAAAAACGACTAAATTATTTTAATATTATTGTAGATTAACACTAACGACTAAATTATTTTAATATTATTGTAGATTAACAAAAACGACGCTATTAATTTAATATTATTGTAGATCAACAAAAACCACTAAATTATTTTAATATTATTGTACATTAACACTAATGACTACATTATTTTAATATTATTGTAGATCAACAAAAACGACTAAATTAATTTAATATTATTGTAGATTAATAAAAAAGACAAAATTATTTTAATATTATTGTAGATTAACACAAATGACAAAATTAATTTAATATTATTGTAGATTAACACTAACGACAAAATTATTTTAATATTATTGTAGATTAACACACATGACAAAATTAATTCAATATTATTGTAGATTAATACTAACGACAAAAATAGTTTAATATTATTGTAGATTAACAAAAACGACTAAATTATTTTAATATTATTGTAGATTAACACAAACGACTAAATTAGTTTAATATTATTATAGATTAACAAAAACGACTAAATTAATTTAATATTATTGTAGATTAACACTAACGACTAAATTATTTTAATATTATTGTGGATTAACACACATGACAAAATTAATTTAATATTATTGTAGATTAACATTAACGACTAACTTATTTTAATATTATTGTAGATTAACACAAACGACAAAATTAATTTAATATTATTTTAGATTAACACCTACGACAAAATTAATTTAATATTATTGCAAATTAACACAAACGACAAAATTAATTAAATATTATTGTAGATTAACACTAACGACAAAATTAATTTAATATTATTGTAGATTAACACAAATGACTAAATTATTATAATATTACTGTAGATTAACAAAAACGACTAAATTATTTTAATATTATTGTAGATTAACACTAACGACTAAATTATTTTAATATTATTGTAGATTAACAAAAACGACGCTATTAATTAAATATTATTGTAGATCAACAAAAACCACTAAATTATTTTAATATTATTGTAGATTAACACTAATGACTACATTATTTTAATATTATTGTAGATCAACAAAAACGACTAAATTAATTTAATATTATTGTAGATTAATAAAAAAGACAAAATTATTTTAATATTATTGTAGATTAACACAAATGACAAAATTAATTTAATATTATTGTAGATTAACACTAACGACTAAATTATTTTAATATTATTGTGGATTAACACAAATGACTAAATTATTTTAATATTATTGTAGATTAACAAAAACGACTAAATTATGTTTATATTATTGTGGATTAACACAAATGACTAAATTATTTTAATATTATTGTAGATAAACACAAATGACTAAATTATTTTAATATTATTGTAGATTAACAAAAACGACTAAATTATTTTAATATTATTGTACATTAACACTAAGGACAAAATTAATTTAATATTATTTTAGATTAACACTAACGACTAAATTATTTTTATATTATTGTAGATTAACACTAACGACTAAATTATTTTAATATTATTGTAGATTAACAAAAACGACTAAATTATTTTATTATTGTGGATTAACACAAATGACTAAATTATTTTAATATTATTGTAGATTAACACTTACGACTAAATTATTTTAATATTATTGTAGATTAACACAAACGACTAAATTATTTTAATATTATTGTGGATTAACACAAATGACTAAATTATTTTAATATTATTGTAGATTAACACTAACGACTAAATTATTTTAATATTATTGTAGATTAACAAAAACGACTAAATTATTTTAATATTATTGTGGATTAACACAAATGACTAAATTATTTTAATATTATTGTAGATTAACACTAACGACTAAATTATTTTAATATTTTTGTAGATTAACAAAAACGACTAAATTATTTTAATATTATTGTGGATTAACACAAATGACTAAATTATTTTAATATTATTGTAGATTAATAAAAACGACTAAATTATTTTAATATTATTGTGGATTAACACAAATGACTAAATTATTTTAATATTATTGTAGATAAACACAAATGACTAAATTATTTTAATATTATTGTAGATTAACAAAAACGACTTAATTATTTTAATATTATTGTGGATTAACACTAACGACTAAATTATTTTAATATTATTGTAGATTAACAAAAACTAATTTTTAAAAAATTTTTTAAATTTTTTAAAAATTATTTTAATATTATTGTGGATTAAGACAAATTACTAAATTATTTTAATATTATTGTAGATTAATACTAACGACTAAATTACCGCTATCATATTCTTCTTCTTTTGTTGATGATTATATGTGGCTCTTCCCATAACATTGTAGTAAGAAGAATCATAAAAATAACAATTATTTCAGAACCAAGAATTAGGGGATCAGTGTTAGACAAGAAGTTAACGTAAAATGATCCATCATTTCCGGGCCATATAACGTTTTAAGACAATGAAGCACATATTTTATTTTATTCAGGTAGAATATAATTTTTCCGGCTTTTGGCGGGGAAGACTACGTCTGATTTTACCACCTTCGCAGTTGGACTGAGGGTAAGTTATAAATAGTTTAGTTAATAAATCGTAAAAGTACGAATGGCTAATAAATCATTTTATGTTTATTTATATACAAATTCGATCCTTCATACATAAATACTCTAAAAGGATATGTTCTCATATTTTTTAGTTGAGGATGTTAATAGAAGGATACTTTTCATAAACTTTAAAACAGTATGCGTTTTAAATGCTGGTTGGATGATATCATGGAAATATACATTTCTCCTATAAAATATAACTTTTTTATTTAAATTATGCTCAGATACATCTTTTCTGATATATAAAATAATATCGATTTTCCATTGCCAATATATTTCTAATAGGAAATTAACCAAACACTTTTAAAACAAATATTTCACTCACAGAACTTCCTAAGTAATGTTAAGCGAAACTTTGCATACATTTAAACCTGGTTAAAATGATTACATTTATTCAAAACTGAGTGCCTCTCCAAAATACGTACTCCCATAAAGAGGGTATGTTGTGGTTGCAAGGTTGAACAATAATTAGTAAGGAAATACAATGAAGACGCAAACAACAAGATAACGCAATAATAAGTGTATTAAAGAAAAGGTATATTTACAATATGTACAAATGACGGTGTCGAGTCAGAGAGTCTTGGTGGGAGGACATGTACGCTCTTCGGCGTCACTTCCGGTGGCATTTGAGTAAGACACACCAAGGCCAACCTAGGCTTGCCATTTATAGTGTTATGTTATTCGCATATGCAAATAAGTGGTTGCCACCACAACACCCCCCTCCCAAGATTTGAAGTCACACAGATTTCAATATCTTTTTGTTTTTGGGTTTACCATTAATGGTTCATTCACTTTTCTTTTCCTACCTGATCTTCGGGGTTCAGGTGCATTTTGAGGCGGTTCCAAATGAAAAGATTCGTATATGATATCTATGGTGTCCTCCTCTTCGACTGTTGTCGTATCATCATCATCTTGGATATGACGTTTTTTTTATCTGATTTAGGTGCCTTTTATGTATATTCTGTGGACCTTTAATCATGTATGTACAATCACCAATGCGTTTATCCACTACTCCACATTCCCAGTAAGATGTGTTATTTCTGTAGCACTTAAAATATACTCGATCTCCCGAGTTATATTTCTTTCTTCTCGTGTGTGTAGTGTTTCGGATAATTGCCTGCCTTGGCAATAGTTTGTCAAACGCTGATTTTACCTTTCTGGCAAACATTAGATCAGCTGGTGATATGTTTGATGGTGTACTAGGATGTGGTGTAATCCTATATACTTGCAAGAATTGTTGCAAAGCTTTTTCTGTTTGTGTTCCAATGGATTTCTTTAACGCTCGTTTTAGCGTGTCCACGAACCTTTCCGCGAGGACGTTCGACCTTGGATGATACGGCGGAGTCGTGATGTGCTTCACTCGGAACGTGTCGCAAAATTCCTAAAACTCTGCGGATGTGAACTGCGTTCCGTTGTCAGTGACCAGTGTGTCTGGTACACCGAATCTTGCAAACAACTCGTGTAGGAACCCTATTGAGTTGTTCGTTGTTGGATTCCTGCAACGCATTACCTCCGGCCATTTAGTGAAACTATCCACTACAATTAAATAATAGTTTTCACCTACTGGACCAGCGAAGTCCATGTGGATTCTCGACCATGGTTGGTCGGTTTCCGGCCAAGGTTTGTGTACTATAGGTGGAGATTTTGCCGCTAACTGGCATCCTTTACATTTATCAATTGTTGTCGCTATGTCAGTGTCCATGTTACGCCAGTACACGCAGCTTCTCATTAACGACTTCATTCGATTTATCCCCGGATGCCCTGTGTGGAAATCTCTTAACATCCTATTCTGCAATGTTTTGGGTATTACCACTCTCTCGCTGTACAGTAACACATCGTCACATATGGAGAAAACTTCCTGCACCTTTGTGTCCGTTATAATTTTCTCTTTTATGTCCTTTATATATTCGTCTTTCTCGGCTTCCCTTTTAATGTCCGACAAAGTTACGGGTAGTTCCTTAATGATGTTTGCTACCATATTTTTTACTTCAACATTTGTCCGAATTGTTGCAATGACTGATTCTTCCAGATTGTGTTTCTGTGGTATCAGTCTTGACAGTCCATCCGCATGGCAAATCTTTTTTGATGCTAGATGTTGTAGCTGGAAATCGTAATTAAGTAGTATTGTACCCCAGCGCAGCAATCTATTTGCGGTGTATACCGGCAATCCTTTTTTTTTGATCCATAGATCGTGACTAACGGTTTATGGTCGGTTTCAAGTATGAATTGTCTACCATATAAATATCGGTGAAATTTAGTCACGGCAAAGATTATGCTCAGCGCTTCTTTTTCGCTTTGTGAATATGCCCTTTCGGCTGGTATCAGCGTTCTCGAAGCGTGCGCTATTGGTTTTCTAGACCCATCCGGCATAATATGTTGAATGCATGCTCCTAAGCCGTAGGAGCTAGCGTCACTAGCGACGACTATTTTTAAGTTTGTGTCAAAGTGCGTTAAGAATAATTCGGATGTTAGTGCGCTCTTTATTTTGTCAAAAGCGGTTTGACATTCTTGCGTCCAGTTCCACGGTGTATCCTTTTTAAGCAAATTATTTAAGGGGGCTCGCAAGTTATGCATTCCTTCAATAAAAGATTGGTAATAATTTGCGAGCCCTAAGAAACTCTGCAAGGTTGTTACATTATCGGGTGCTGGCATATTTTTTATTGCCGCAGATCTGTCTGGGTCTGGACGTCGTCCATATTTGTTTATTATGTGTCCAAGATACTTAATCTCGCTCATACAAAAGTCACATTTACTTTCTTTTACTTTAAAACCGAATTCTTGTATTCGAGTAAATACTTGTTTCAAATGTTCCTTATGTTCTTCTAGGGATTTGCTCCTGACAACAATGTCGTCCAGGTATGCACATGCGCACTCAATACCACTTAGCATGGTGTCCATCGCTTGCTGAAAGATGGCAGGCGCTACTTTGATGCCAAAAGGCAATCGGTTGTATTTGTATAATCCCTTATGCGTATTGATGCATAGTATTTTTGAGCAATTCTCCTCGACCGGTATTTGCAAATACGCGTCGCTCAAGTCTATCTTGGAGAAGATATTACCCCCATTCAACTTCGTGAATATTTCCTCTGGGCTTGGTAGGGGATAATGGTGATCTTTTAATAGGGAGTTGACCCCGGTCGAAAAGTCTGCGCACACTCTAACTTCGTCATTCTTTTTCTTTACGTATACGGTGAGGGCTGCCCACTTGTTGTGTTCTATTTTTGATAGAATTCCCGTCTGTTCCAATCTATTTAATTCTTTATCAATCTTTTCCAAACCAGCGAACGGAACATTTCGCTTTTTTCTAAAAATTGGACTGGCGTTTTCTTTAAGTTCAAACGAGGCCTTGAATTTATTGCAGCGACCTAAGTTAGTCGTGAATGCCTCAGGAAATAATTCTTTTAAATCGTCTTTTATATTTACTGTTGTTGGAGAAGAACATTCTAATTTTTTACAGAATGTATTGATTGGCTTGTCCCATAGTCCGAATTTCTCAATTAAATCTGTTCCAAACAGATTTTCACTATTTTTTAGTACGAATATTTTTAATTTCTTCGAAATCCCTTTCAATTTTATCGGGAGGACAACTTCTCCTTCAAATTTTATACCACCACCAGTTACCGTCCGGGCTGCTTTACTAGTTTTCATCATGGCCGGTTTTCCCAACTTTTTCCACGTATTCAGGTTTATTATAGAAACATCGGAGCCGGAGTCGAGTTGTAACTTTATTGATGTTTTAAATATTTCCACTTTTACGTATTTTCGCCGATCTTTGTCTAATTTTGTATTTGATTTTGTTTGCTGTACTCTCTTTCTGGTGTAATCTTTATATCTGCAGCAATCGCTTTTGTGTCCCACCTTCTTACAAATGTAGCATTTTTTCTTCTTATAAGGACAATCTGATTCCCAATGCTTTTCTGCACATCTCTTACAGTTATATCTAGGAAGAGGCTTGTTATATTCTGTACTATATTTATGGTTATTATTTTTGGAATATCCCGTTCCATTGCTTTTCTTTGTAAAGTTCTTGGTTGGTGCGTATGTTTTTCTAACTTTTCTTACATATGCCACTCCGGATTCTTCTATATTTTTTGAATCATTTTTTAGTGTAATGGCCCTTTCACAGTCCTCTGCTAGTTTCTGGAGGGTTAAATCTTGCTCAGATTCCAGCTTAGACAACACTCGTCTGCGTATTTCTTCATTTTTCGTGGAAACTAACCCTTGAGCGAAGATTAGACATTTAAAATCTTCTACCGTTAGTTCTGCAAGCTTAAAATTATCGCAGTTTTTATTGACAACTGATGCGTATGTCAAATAATCTTGGTTGTCCATCTTTCTTAGATTCATGCACAGCCATCTTTTATGAAAAAGAGATATATTTGGATTAAATAATTCTTTTAGTAATTTTACAGCTTCCATGAACTCTAATTCCGCAGTTTTTTTTAGGTAATATGTAATCTACGAATTTGCTGTGTTCTGATGTACCCAATTTTCTGAGTAAGAGGCTCACTTTCTGACTATTTGGCCAATTTTTACAGTCCAGTTGAAAAACATCCTCATATCTTGTGTAGTATGCTTCAAAATTCTTCTCTTCCTCAGGCACATAATGAAATGTGTCCATACTATTAAAAATAGTTGCATGGGAGAAATTAACACTATCGACATTTTCTCGATTACTCTTTAGTAGTTCCAGTGTTTTAGCAAAACGTTCCTCTTGTCTTTCTTCATATTCCAATTGTAGTTTCTTATGCCTTTCTTCCTGTTCCAATTGCAGTTTTTCTGCTTTAATTGTGCAATTTTCTGCTTTTCTTCTTGTTCCTGCTGCCATTTCAATAATCTGTCCTCTCTCTTTTCCTCGCGGTCAGCCTGTGCCTGTATTTGTGTTTGCAAAAGCTCGTTTTGTGTAGCTTGTCTGCGTTCATCCCGCTCAGCCTGTGCTTGTAAAAATTGCATGAACATTTTTGATAAGTCTTCCATGTTTTTTTTTTTTTTTTTTTTTTAGTGTGTAGTTAAAAAAAAATATTGTACCATGTACAATATACACCGGTTTGGGTTACAACAAAAAAGCAAATTGCTGTAAGCTCCTGTTTTCAATAATAATATCGCTGCTTGCAATAATATATTCTTTTTGCGAGCCACGCTGCAAAAAAAAAAAACAGGTTTATCTGGAATCACGAAATGGAATTGACTTTCCGTTTTTAGGCACTTACTAATAAGTAACTCTTTCCACAAAATAAAAGTTTGGGTTTTTTTTAATCGAGTCACAATTGAATAAATGTATGCAGTACATTTAGTTCTTTGAGTTTTTTTTCTCTAGTATTTTAGTAATTAAAATCCCTCTTAAATTGAGATTACCTTTTTTTTCCGTAACGTTTTACTGTATTATCCGTTATTCAGTGACAACTTCAAGAAAAAAAATCCTTTCCTTGAATTTTAGTTTTAGCTGTGGTATTTCCTTTTAGTACCGACGTCAACCAAAACATTAATTAAAAAGTCCTTTAGTTGTTGTTTTGTTTACGGAGAACAGTAATTAGAATCCACTGGTGAACTTTTTTCGTAGGTTACTTCCTTGCTTTTCGTAATACGTGTCTGACCTGTCGTTTTTTGCGACAGAACAAAGTTCGCTTTTCGTTTGCAAGTTGGTCCTTTAGTAAGATTTGTCGTGTAGCGACAAAACAAAAATTCACTTTTACATTCGTTTGCAAGTCGGATTCCCAGAAAACGGCGTAAATTGTCGCTTTTGCCACGTTAGAGTTTTTTTTTTCACTTGAGTTGAAACTTCTCTTTAGCGTAAAATCCGTTTCCTCGTCAACACTTTGCATTCCTTAAAAAAAAATGGTCAACCTTTGCGTTGTACTATTTTTTTTTTAATAGTTCTTCGTCAAACTGTTATATTTGACGCTTCATATCTCGTCGCCAACTGTTGTGGTTGCAAAGTTGAACAATAATTAGTAAGGAAATACAATGAAGACGCAAACAACAAGATAACGCAATAATAAGTGTATTAAAGAAAAGGTATATTTACAATATGTACAAATGACGGTGTCGAGTCAGAGAGTCTTGGTGGGAGGACATGTACGCTCTTCGGCGTCACTTCCGGTGGCATTTGAGTAAGACACACCAAGGCCAACCTAGGCTTGCCATTTATAGTGTTATGTTATTCGCATATGCAAATAAGTGGTTGCCACCACAACAGAGTAGAAAACACTTTCACCTCTACCGATAAAATCTTCCCACTGATCTCATGTCACTGCCAGAAACAGTTCCAATAGGTATCATTATTTGTATAGCACCTCTTTTTCTCAGATTTATGGAAGTCAATAATTGCGATAGTGATATAAAAACACTAGCATTTACTAAAACTATTTAAACAACATTATTATAAATACACTAATTATATACTAATAGTATAATATAAAATGTTGATCAGTTTCGTTATTTTTTAATGAAATATTCATGTATTTATAATATTTCATTATTTTTTTTAAATCATGCACGTAAAATATTTTTAAAATATGTAAACAATATCAATATTTTAATATTTAATAAATAAAGAAAAATAAATGAAAAAAAGACTATGTCCTGTTAAAAATGCGGCAAGTCAAAACAAAAAAAAGGGGTAGGTAATACTGTCAATCGTTAGAAAAGCGAAAATTGAATACAAATAATCGAATAAGTACATCGATAAAAAAAAGTTACTACAACGATTATATTCAATTCCATTAGATATTCTCACTATTATATTTCAGAGAATTAAAGTTCGGACAGAATTTATGGAATGATCTGATGATTTTCGTGGTTTGAAGGCAAAGAAAAGATTGCATTCTGAAACGAGCCGCCAGGAAACAGCGTGATAATTAAATATCGATGATTTAAATCAAGCGAATGATTGCAACATCTGGTGAAAAGTGTTATGTTTCTGATTTGGACTTGCATGTAGTTTAAGATCAAATGACTGAAGACATTCAAACAGTAGTAATTAAAGAGCCATTATATGCACCTTATATTATAGAAACATTACTTTATATATATGTCATAAATATAATGATATATATATATATATATATATATATATATATATATATATATATATATATAATTAATGCAAACTCTTTGCGACTCTCCCAGTGGATGAATTAAATATTCTGTTTTGTAATTAATACCTGGCACAGATAGGACAATGTTTTTACATAAAGATATTTATTTGAAATCAATTTTATCCAAACTATATTTTATTTGGATGGATATTCGGTTTTCTGTGTGATATATTCACTTACTTTAAAGGTAATTTTACCATAAGCGGTGTTTTTTTTTGCAGTAGCAGGCTTTTTAAAAAAGATATTGTAGAAATTGCTTTATTTTTATATTAATAAATTGAATACAAGACGTTCCTCGTTTTCCTACAAAGGCAGATAAAAAAAAATCGACATCCTCAGAAAGAACATTCAAAACTTTCGACCTCAAACAGATAAATAAAGCCGTAGTCTTAATCATATTTTGTATTCTCTGTTTATAACCCTATTGTCACTGTTAGTTATCTATTATTATACTGGACCTGTATTTAAGAGAAAATGATAGGGCACCTCGGACACCCGTAACTATAAATATATGATTTTCATCGATTAGCAATTTGCTAAAGTTAGTGTGGTGAATAATGGAGACGGGCAATAGCAGGTTTCCGGAAAAATAGCAGGCAGAAGTAAGAGTTAAAGTTGTTGACCGGTGACGTAAAAAAGATGTTAATGCAAAAAATAAAAAGACAATGAAATTCCGACTTATACAATGAAAATAAAAACGAATGGTTTTGGGTCAGACAAGGGAGAGAGTCCGCTCGTCGGGAAACGCGGTTGCCCGCATTTTTTGTTGTCACCATCAACTCGCCACTTCTATCTCTCTCTGCCACACGCTGATTGTCAAAATAAAGTGTATTTGCTTTTTGTTTTGTTATTAAATAAAACAACAAAAAAACAAACAGCAAAAAAAACCCTCCAAAAAACAAACAAACAAAAAACAAACAAACAAACAAAAGCATACACTCGCAGCACGAAAAACACACAAAGCGATTTTCTACATACTTTTCAAGACAGGCTCGTTCGTTTTCTAAAAAGCGTAGCTTATACGGACTATATATCTTTAAACGGATGTTGAATTCCTAGGGAAGCTTTATAAACAGGTGTATATAACAGTTTATTTGTATGTATAAACGTTCATGTGTTTACATGTTTATTAAATGTATATAACATGTTTATATATATATATATATATATATATATATATATATATATATATATATACATATATATGATCGTCTAGTGTTTTTGTGTTTGTACGTGTGGATACATTCGCAGGTACAATTAAACAATAGACGTATAACATTTACAACAAAAAAGATCCGAATAACAGTTCTCTTGGGATTCAACATCGGGCCTATCGGGGGAACATATCTGATCCATCTTTGGTCTTATTTGACGGAAAGTTGCAAAGAAGATTTATCATAATGAATCAATAAAGATTTGGTTGTCTTTTCAGCAGCTTTATTTCAGATGTTTCCTCAAGGACGCTGGTCCTAAGTTCTTTACATTTGATAGGCGTTGGATCCCCCGTTTGCCCCCGGGTGCTTCGAGACATTACGACTTATCCACTCGACTCTTTTTCTTCTACAAGCTCTAATCACTTACTAAATCTTACGTATACAAAAATATCTCCCCTCTATTGACGTCATCAGTAGGTATCACTCCGGACTATCGGGTGATGTCTGTAACGTATACTTGTTTATCTAGCTAACATTCCTGATTGTGTAAGTTATAGAAAACTAACATTCCTTTTCATTTCTAAAATAAATATTTTCATCATAAAAAAATACTTTTCGCCTTGATACATTCTTTCTGTTATTCAAAATATTTCTAACCTAAACACTGACAATCGGCCCTTGCAGACTAACCAGTATTTTATTGTCTTGGAAAGATAATAGTATACACCTTATCTGTACAAATATATATTTTACAGGGAAATTAATATTATAATTAAAACTACCACGACGGAAGCTAAAAAACACGCAAATTCATTAAAAATTTAAATTTTAAGAAAAAAAAAACTCTTAAAAAATGAACTAATAGTTTTCTTGGGTTATTTTAAAGATAATTAGTAAATTAAAATTCGAAGACACTAGATAAAAAATGGCTTACAATTGCATAACCTCAAAAAGTAACATTAACATTATAATTTTGTCATTTTATGTTAAACACATAACCATCTAGATTGGGCCAAGTATGGAAGACTCTAACTGAATTAATATTTATTTTATTATCTATAATTTTATACAGAATTTACGGTTTTGTAATAGACAGGAAAAGCTCCTTATTTCTGAGAATTCACACTTCAATAAAATGAAAAGAATATCGTTCACTTCCCTTTATATTATGTTTGAAATAAACATTGCTAACATACTGATAAACATTAACTACAAATAAACATTTCAAACCCATCAACATTTATTAATTGGCAAAATAAAACATGACCGATCGGAAAAGAATTAAAATAATTTGAATCCCTCCATCCATTAAAAATTCACAAAATTTCAGTTATTCAACCAATCTTTATGAAAGTTTCGGTAGTAGTCCATTAATAATATCTGAATAAATTGAATCATTTATTTTATTAGGAATATTTCGGCAAAATTTATTATTTTGTGTAAACTAAAGCACTTTCACGTTAGTAATGCTAACAAGCATCTAAGTAATATTAACTTGTGCATTAGTAACATTTATTCGTGCATGTACATTTACTATTGGAATATCAAATTGTTTATTTGTGGATTAGTAATATTAAATTTTATATCAGTAACATTTATTCGTATGTTAGCATTAACTATTAGTATATCAAAATATGTATTCATGAGTTAGTAATATAACATTGTATACTAGTAACATTTATTTGTGCATTAGTGTTCAATATTAGTACATTGAAATGTTTATTAGTTGGTTATCACACCGTACATTAGTAATATTTAGTTTGTGCGTTAGTATTTAGTGTTAGTATGATAATCAAAATGTTTATTTGTTGGTTAGTAATATTACCTTGTATATTATAAACATTTATTTCTGCGTTAATGTCCAGTATTTGTATATTAAAATGCTTAGTCATATTACATTTATATTAATGTCATTTATTTGTGCGTATTAGTATATTTTTAATTTTTATTCGTATTCCAATAAATTTGTTGTACGTAGGCAATTTTCTTTAAGATGGCGCGTTTCAATGGCTTCAAAAATATATAACACGAAATCTTTTGTTTCACTGCGGCGGGAATTTCACATTTTCCATCTAAGAAATGATGAATAGATGTTTGCGTCGGCTGATTTATAGTTTGGCCTTTATTCTTAAGATATTTGCATTGAGGATAATAGATCGTGTAGAAATACAAGTATATGAACCGTTATTCTTGACCAAAGTTACCATAGCAACCTAAAAAAGACATCCCATGGATATATCAGCGAAAGAAGATGGCGTTTTATTCGGTATTCATTTTGCTTGAATTCCGTGAAATTGGAAGATTGAAAAGTATTACAAAGTTACCAACATTCTATTCTTGTTTTAGATTTGTAGTGTAACTACCTACCTAGCTCTCTCTTTCTCTCTCTCTCTCTCTCTCTCTCTCTGTATATATATATATATATATATATATATATATATATATATATATATATATTTAAAAGAGTGTAGCCATCAACAATTGAGGGGTTTTCAGCCTTTTATCATTTTTTATTTTAAAATATTTTTATAACGCGTTTCAAGCTTTGTACAGCTCTCTTCAGATATATTTTTATATAAAGGTTTTTTAAGTGAAGGGTTGAAATGTTATTCTGGAGAACATTTTACATCTAATGACTCTGAGTGTGTTTTTTTTAGAGAAATGTCAGTCTCAGACTTTTTGTCGTCAATGGTCAGCGTGTTGTGGGGTCCAATCAGAGTTAAGTTCATTTGGAAGGGAGGGTTTTTTTTGGTTCATTTGATAAAGATTTTTATGATTTTTATGACTTTCTTTCTTTTTTGATATATACGCACACATACACGCATACACAATCACACACAATACATACATACCACACACATACATATGTACATATATGTGTATATATATATGCACCCCCATCCCTATCTTCCATCTTGTATGTGTGCGTATGCTTATGTTTAGGAGACTAAGTACATGTATGCATGTGTATTTTGATTGAGAAAGACAAAGAAAACTTTAACCAATATATGTGTGTGGTGTGTTAGTGGGTGGATATGCGCGCGCGTGTGTGTGTGTATGCATTTTTATGTATGTATGTTCCTACATGTGAATGCGTGTGTGTGAGGGTGCATATATATATACACATATATGTACATATGTATGTGCGTGGTATGTATGTATGTGTGTGTGCGTGGTTTTGTGTGCGTGTGTTTGTGTGTGCGTGTGTGTGTGTGTGTGCGTAGTGGATAATGATGTGTCTCCAGTCTGTGATTTAATCCTGTGCTGAAATCCGTGCAGAGGATTATTTCACTATTACCCTTCTTTACAATGACAATGGGTGCTGCCCAGGATGAGTAATTTGTAGGTTGGATTACTTCTTGTTGTAGGCGATCCCATTTTTTCTATTGTAACTAAAGCTGCATATGGTACCGCATGCTTTTGTCTGAAAACTGGCCTTGCATCTGCTTTCAGTTTTAAATTCGCTATAACTTTACAACATCCAAGACGTTCTTGAAAATCATTGCTGGACGTTGTTTTAAGTATGTTCTTAAATTTTTTGTTCGCATTTTTGTGCGGCATTAATATTGAAAGAATTGAAAATTGATTTTAGGGAACATGGAAAAGATCAAGTTCTTCAATAAAATCCACACCCAAGAAGATTCAAGGTTGAAGCATCAGAAACATAGCACACACTTGATTTATTTTTCTTTAAAAGAGACATTGCATGTTAACTCACCAGTTAGTTGTATCTTGTTTCCCGATGTACCACAAGGAACATGAGTTGCCTTCTTAATGGTTGTTTTTCCCAACAACTCCCACGTTAGACGTGAAATAAAAGTAATATGCGAAGTGGTATCGAACTGAAAGTTCACTGGCTTATTTATCTAAACAAGTATACATTTTCCTCGAGTTTCAAAATTTACGTTGAAAGTGGCAACAATTGAATTCGATGTGGATGTCTGTTGTTTTTATCTCTTGGATGTGCAGTGTTAATCCTGGAAGTGTTTCATTTATCTCAGCAGAATTTTCTGAGAATTTTCTGACTTCTGTACAGTAAACAGTTTTAAGAATCTCAAATCTCCACCTTTCCACCAACAATCAAATTGCCAAGCCGAACGCTTTGTCGATACTTTTAAGAGAGTACTCTTGAAGTTAAAAGAGGTGGGCCTCCTGTATCTGAAAATACGCTAATGTAATATACATATATCTGTACGTGATGTTGCCAAACTAATCAAAAATATTGATTCCAGTAAAGCAAGAGGCCATGACGGTATTCCAATTATGGTACTCAAAATACTTCAACCAGAACTAACGCCCATACTTACGAAACTGTTTAAACGTTGTCTTAAGGAGAATAGTTTCCCATCACCCTGGAAAATCTCATCAGTATGCCCTTTATTTAAGAATTCAGGTGATCGCTCATCCCCCTCTCAGTACAGGCCAATATGTCTCCTGTGCGTCATGAGTAAGTTGCTGGAATCTGTGTTAAATACAGAAGTAATCAACCATCTCAACAAAAATAACCTTCTTCGTGACACTCAATATGGTTTCCGTTCTGCTAGATCTGCAGCAGATGTGCTTAGAGTAATACCTCATAGGATTAGCAAATCTCTCGACGGAAGCAACCTTTCTAGGGCAATTTCTCTTGACATATCAAAGGCCTTTGATAGCGTATGGCATAAAGGTTTACTTCACAAGATCTTCAGATATGGTATAGCTGAAAATGTCTTCTCAATTATTGAATCATTTCTTTCTGATAGGTTCATAAGAGTAGTATTTGAGGGGCAAAAATCAGAAACTAACAGTATTAATGCTGGAGTCCCTCAGGATTCCATTCTGGACCCAACTCTTTTCCTGATCTACATTAATGATCTTCCAAATCACATCCTTACATCATTTGTAGACATTTATGCTGATGACACTACCATTTATGGTAGCACATCTAAGACAGTAAACGACCAAGTTCTCCCCGATTCTCTCTCCTCTGATCTTGAGCACGTAGTACAATGGGGAAAGGAATGGTTGGTTACTTTTAATGCACGCAAACCAAGCTTCTCTCTTTACATCATCAACACTCTGATCCACATCTGGCATCAATTAAAATGAATGGCTCTCGTCTTCAGGAGGTCTCAAGTTTTGACAAGCTTCTGGGCTTGACCGTTACGCCTGATCTTAAATGGAACACGCATATCAAATCTGTTGCCAAGGCCGCTGGAAAAATGGTGGGATCTTTCTATCGATCCAGTAGATATCTCATTGTTGATGCAATTCTCTATCTATATAAGAGCCAGGTACGTCCAAGGATGGAATACTGTTGCCACATCTGGGCAGAAGCTGCTAGAAAGGACTTGTCCTGCCTTGATAGAGTTCACAATAGACTTCGTAGCCTCGTTGGAGATGTCCTTTTCTCTTCCCTGCAACCTCTATCTCACAGAAGAGATGCTGTGAGTGTGTCTTTGATGTATCCTTATTTTCATGGAAAGTGTTCGACTGAGCGTCAGTCTATGGTCCCCGCTCGCCAAACTTTCACAAGAAACACTCGTCTAGCTGAAAACACTATCAATAATTCCCCCACTCTTTATCTGTGTCTAAACCTAAACGTAGATTCCATGAACAAAGCTTATTTCTTAGAACTGCACACCTATGGAATTTGTCTTCCGTTTTCCTGCTTTCTGGCTGACTACAATATGGTTTTCTTCAAGTCTAACGTAAACAAGTTCTTGATGAGCCGTTCGATATAAGTTAACAAATTTACCGAATTGATTACTATATTGTTCAATTTCTACTGTACACTCTTTAACCCTTATCCTCGAGTGGCATCTTGGCTTTGATAATGTGGTGATGCCTGTGTAAAAAAAAAAAAAAACTATTCGAGATATCATAAAAATATTTCTAGGTAGCTACAGAGCTACCCCAAATTCAAATTGCCCAACTAGAAAATCTGCTGAAGCACTAATCAACAGAAAAATACTTTTTTTTGGATGATATTTGTCCATCACCAAATAATCTTCCAAACAGACAATGAAATAACACAATCATTTCATTAAATATTTTACTTGGCACATTTAAATGACTTCAAAGTGTTCAAGCAACATGCACTAAACAAAGCGAGTCTGAGGAGAATGATTCAACCCTAAGGACGCAGAGAAGGTTCAAACCGACTTCAACTCGACAAAGAGACACACACCAAACATCCTACAAGCATTATATTTCAAAGGGGAGATTTTATAACGATTAAAAGGGAAATAACTCTAATAAAGAAAGTAAAAATAATCGCTCTTTATAGATCATATAAAAAGACTGGAGAATTCTAAGAGAGAAAAGCAATGTGGCGGACTTCGCTTGGACATTCTATACGTCTGTAAATAATTAAAGGTTTCTGCCGTGAATAAATTGTATATAAATTACAATGAGTTTGTCTACTTATTATTCCAATTCCAAGGATTCTGATATTACATTCTCCGAACACAACAATATATATATTTCGGAGAATGCAATGTCGGGATCATTGGAATTGAAATAATAAGTAGTTTTTTTTTTAAATGAAGATACGAAAATAGGTAAATATATAAATCTTTAAAAAATAATTTGCAAGGATAAGATATAGGTAAAATATTTTCGCTTGTTTTCTATTCCTTATAAGGGAAATGGTTTTCGATAATGTTTTATTGTAAAAGTATTTTTTATTCAATAAGTCTGAAGAAAGTGTATTCTTGTGAAAATTTTCAAACGACATAATGTTTAGATTTGTCTGAATAGTCTTTAAACAATTGTAACTAACGATGAAATACATTCTTTGAAGTCTTGGTTTTTGTTAAAACAATATATCTATCTGTCTGTCTGTCTGTCTGTCTGTCTGTCTGTCTGTCTCTCTCTCTCTCTCTCTCTCTCTCTCTAGATATATATTTGAAACTTTTCCGGGGGGTAGAGAATTTGCTAACGGCTAAATAGAGACCAAAAAGCATAATGAATTTAAAAAATAAAAACTGAAAATAAAGGTTAGCTAACCAGGTTTCGTTCCTCACTTATCAAAGCTAAATCGATGAAAATACGATTTAAAACAAACAAAAAAAATATGCGGGCACACCCATTTCGTTTTGTGAAGCAAAATGGCGAAGTGAACATTATCGTATAATCAAAGCACTTCGCCATAATAAATCTTTAGTCATCACAAAGCCCGATAAAGGTTCTGGTGTTGTCATTATGGATCACCAGAATTATGTCAATAAAATGTTGACTATTTTGGGGGACACCTCTAAATTTGTTAAATTGGGTCCGGTAGATACCCATGATTCTACTGTTTCTATCGAGACCAAGTTCCAAAAAAACAACTTGTCAAATGGGTCAAAAGTGGTGTTCTATTCACCCTCGTTTGTATGGTTTGCCTAAGACCCATAAAGAGGGGGTACCGTTGAGACCCATATTATCTATGATAGGGTCTTGTTAACAAAATGGTTGACATTTGTTTCTCTATTTTATATTTAACTCCATCACCATTTTTTCTCCTCTTTTTCTTCCTTGATCTTTCTTATTTATATTTATATCTCGGCAGTAGAATGAAAAGCATATCAGATTTTTCTTTTATTAATATTATTGGAATTTTTTTCCTTTTTTCCTTGTACACATTTTGTTGAATTTTTCCATGGATTTCTGCCTTTGGATTATTATGGACCATCTTCTTCCAATTACGGGATTTCCTTGGATTTTACTTGTGCAAATGGAAATTCAATTAACTTTCTTGAAGTTATATATTTGGATTTTACCGTCACTGGATTATTTATCTTCCACCAGACTATCCATTCATGTGTAATCAACTTTTTCTTCACCATATTCCCTCTGCTTCACTTTTTTTGTTTTCAAGTAAGATCTTTAACTTACTTGTTGTTTCATCAAATACTTTTGCATGCAAAATCCGATCCCGCATTTTGCTAATTCCTACCTTCTGATGAGAAGGAGAGTATTTCTTCGAAACTCCGCGGATTAAGGACTATCCACTTATCCAGTGTTTCCTTTTCAGATTAAATATATTTTTAACTCATTTCAAAGTTTTTTTTTTAACATATTTTATTAACTGTTTGCTCGTATATATATATATATATATATATATATATATATATATATATATATATATATATATATATATGCATACATATATATATACATACATACATACATACATACATACATACACACACACAAATATATATATATATATATATATATATATATAAAATGAAAATTGCAATTGAATTTACCAAAATGATCCAAGATGGTAAAATTAAAGTAAATTATAAATATTAAAGAATTAATATTTATA
>NC_136500.1:61942651-61975151 GCF_053919585.1 Euprymna scolopes
AAGAAGAGGGAAAAAGGATAAATGGCAATAGAAGGAGCAATAGACAAATAGAAAAGAAAAGAGGAATGTTCAGGGTATCGGGGGATTATTAATCAAAACTAGACCTGTCAACAAATTACGAATGAATAAAAATGAATTAAAAAAACGGAAACAAAAAACAAGATAGAAGGTGTGTCAAAGTAGACCAAACAGATAAAAACTGTGTCAGTGATTCAAATTCGCTGGGGAGGAGGGGATAACAGATCGACTATATAGAAACACCGAAAAATAATTTCGCTAACAGAGACATAAGCACTAGTACATATTCAAGTACGTGTACATATAAAAAAGGGAAAATTGTGTAAAAGCATACACATGCATATACATACATATATACATTACACATATATGCACACAGATGTCCGCCCAACAAAGACACGCACATACACATAAAAGTAAATTCGCAGAGAAATAAAAGTTAACAACAGATAACATACATTTATACACAGAATACAAGAACACACACACACACACACACATATATATATACATATATACATATACATACACATGCACACACGTATATACAGATACACATATGTAGTAAAAATATACGTACATAGAAAATAAGATATATATAGACATACGGACATATAAGTATACACACATACACACACATATATAAATATACATATATATATTCATATATATACACATACATATACACGTATATATATATATATATATATACACATACACGTATACACATATACCTCCCCATATATATATATATATGTATATATATACATATATATATATATGTATTTATATTATAATATATATTTTTGTTCAGTTATTTATTGAAATGGCATATAAGAAAGACAAGTAAAGAAGACAAAACTAGAAACAACAAAAATAAAACAAAACAATTTAAACTAAAATGCTTTAAAAAAGACAGTAACAATTCCTTGGTTTTATTTTATTTTTTTTTAATTATTTATATATGTATTTCGGTATCCCGTATTCACTGTTTCTATTTCTTTCTCCTTCTTTCTCCACTGTCTCTTCTATCTCCCCTACATTTTCCTTTCTTTTTTTTTATTATTGGCTCTTCTTTAATGATCACAATTATTTCATAAAAGTCTCTATTTTAAATATCTTTTACATATATACTACCCTTCCAATTTACTCTTATACGTACCTTCTTTTAGTTACTATTTCCCATTTTATCATATTCCTTCATTCTCATTTCATATCTAAATGTCATTAAGCCAGTTCTTTTCTGTTTGCATTTTGTATGATTCTGGCTCTTCTCCTCTTCTGATGAGGAGCATTTAGCTTCGAAATGTCATGACCCAAAGAGGTTTTTCTTTATTTCCCCTTAATATTTCCTTATTGTTCTAATGATATAATAAAGGTAGATATAACTTTTATTCTTTATCTTTCATCTGACCAGTCTCAGGGTTCCTTACATCGGTGATCTAAAGAAAACCGGTGTCAAGGTGATTATGCAGTACACACACACACACACACACACACACACACACACACACACACACACACACACACACACATATATATATATATATATATATATATATAGCTTAATGTGTAGGAGGAAAAGAGAGCGTTCCATTCCACAAGACGAGACTTATCCGGCTAATGCCAAGCTCAACAATTATTATTGGAGCTTATACAATATGACAAAAATAGTATGAAATGAAGTCACAAAACTATATTTATTTTGTAGATATAGAATGGATCATTTATTGAATAATAATTTTTAAGTTTCGTCTGTTATGATATAGGGAGTATAATTATAAGAGATAAGGATGGCAATGACTATGAGTGCGTTTAACTTGATGCAAAAGGTTAAGGATACATATAGATGGCAAAGTGGAAGAATAAGGAAACCATTACTACTTATAAGAGTGGGAAAACTATAGCAAATAACAGTAGGGTATTTATAATAGTACGAAATATAATTATAATGAATATTATAATAATAGTAGTAATAATAAAGATGAAAATAAAATAGAAGTAAAATTGAAGATAAAAATAAAGATAAAGATAAAGACAAAATTAAAGATAAACATTAAAAACAAACATTAAAAATAATATTACCAATAGTTGTGATAAAAGTAAAGTAAAAGTTAATGTTAATAGGAGTGAAAATGAAGATTATGGTGGCGGTGATGGTAGCAATGACGGGGATAATAACGGGGATAATAATAACAGCAATAATAATAATAATAATAATAATAATAATAATAATAATAATAATAATAATAATAATAAAAAATTATAACAATAGTAATTGCGGTAAAACCAAGTCAGTAATTATAATGATAATAATAAAGATAGTAGTAACAATACTACTAGTACTACCTCCACTATCACCATCACTACTACTAATAATGATAATGATAATACTGTTAATAATAATTACTAGGGGTGCGTAAAAGAAAGGGATACAGACAAGTGGCAGAGGGTCAGAGTAGCAGGAAATGGGGTTAAGGAGTGAGGGGTAAGTGGTCCCGTAAAAAATAAAGTAAAATAAAAGAATATATATATATATATATATATATATATATATATATATACACGCATATACACATACATATATATATATACACACACGCATATACACATACATATATCCATATGTACAAACACAGATAAAAATAGATAAAAAAAATAGAGGTAGCATAAGCTGTGAAAGCGTAGGAGTTCGGTGAACAAAAAGCCCTTGGGTTTAAATTAAATTAAAGGATTTCTTCACTGGGAACGATAGTTTCAAGAGTCCACCTTAAAACTTTAAATTTCCTGAAGTTCGATTATCAAGGCCATCAAATTTATGTTTTTATGAACAAGTAAGGCCTAGAACTTTGAATACATACTTTCTCGTTTATGAACACTAGGGGCAGGTCCATCCAATCAGCGTAACTATTTAATGTAGTAGTTCTAATCCCCAAGAGATGATGCAAGAACGATAGTTTATAGCTGTCCGTTAAAATTCCATATTTCTCCAAATATTTTGTCTGGGTGGTCTTGCGTAGATGCGTTGATCTGGTGAATTCTTTAGTGTTTCTGCCATTTCCTTGGATATGTGTTCATTTTTCCCCCTCATATCTGGTATAGAGAGTGGTGTCATCGGCAAATATACCCATCTCAGAAACAACTTTATCGGGGAGATCATTTATGAATATCAGGAATAATAGAGGTCCAAGGATAGACCCCTGAGGTACTCCCGCATTTATGTCATATTGTTTAGATGTACGACCGTCGAGGACAACTTGGATTTTTCTCTTACTTAAAAATGATTTAATTACATTATGTATTCTTCCAGTGATTCCATATGATCTAATTTTCCTTTGAAGACCATCGTGCCATACCCTGTCAAAAGCCTTAGATATATCAAGGGCTACCGCTCTACCCTCCCCTGTTTTGTACAGTGAATGGTATATACGTTCAGAGACTACAGTTAAGATATCTGCTGTTGAAAGGGCTTGCCTGAATCCATATTGTTTGTCAGTCAGGAGTTTAGTAGCTGTTAGGTGCTGGACTAGGGCTTGATCAGCTAAGGACTAAAATATTTTGGCGAAAAGCGAGAGGAGGCTAATAGGGCGATAATTTAGTGGGTCAGTTCTTTCACCAGAATTCTTGAAGACTGGTACCACAGAAGCGGTTTTTCAGCAGTCAAGAAAGCAAGATTCATTATTGTAAAGTTTGGAGAGAACTGGAGCAACCTCGGCAGAGCATTTTTTTAATAGCACAGTCGGGATGAGATCTAGTCCACATGCTTTTGAGGTGTCAAGGTTTTTTTATAATACCGTATACCTGAGAAGGGTGATTTTTAAATCGTCTAGTGTGGCGTCTGCCCGCAAAGGAAAGTCAGGGAGGGAGTGGTGTGCCGGGTCCAGTGTGGAGTTTGAGGCAAACCGACTAGCAGATTAGCCTTGTCAGTTGCCGTGCAATCAACCTCATGATTGTTTGATAGTGGGGGAATCGTTGACTGTCACTTATTTACTACGCTGTTGTAGATTTTCCAAAAACCACGGGTTCAGTGCTTCGATGCGTTTTCTGGTGGTTTCAGAGTAATCTGTTTTAGCTGTCGCTATCACTCTCTTACAATTATTTCTAGCTTCTATATACTTCTGTTTTTTTTTTGAGCTGGACTTATGTTGGTTGAATCTGCGGAACGCATGCTGCCTTTGAGTAAGTGCAGCTACACAAGTAGAAGTAAACCATTGGGGAGAGTGGAGCTTGCTATAGAATTTCCGTGCGGGAACATGTGCTTCAATTGCAGTTTTGAACCATTCAGTAGTCTCATTTGCACACTGTTCCGCTGGAAGAGAAAAGATATTTTGCCATGGGGCATCTCTGATGAGTTCCCTGATGGCTCCACAGTCAGCCTTTTTGTAATACCTCGTTGTTTTGAGTAGTGGGTCTTCAGTTTTAGGGCGAAAGGTATGTTTTAGTATTATTCCCTGTAATAGCTTCACATTTATATACAATATCAGAGGTTAAACAATTTTCATTAAGTGAGCATTCATTAGGATTTTTACAATTACATATTTCAAAATTAAATCTCTGTATTTCATTATCTCTTTTGTCGCCAATTTTATTTAATTTTGCTTTTCTGAGGGTTATTATTGTTTTAGATAAGTTATTTTATGTAGAAAATTATAATTTTACCGTGTTCTTGTTTATAATTTTCCCATATTATTTCTTGTTTATAATTTTCACATATTTTTCCCCAGAGGGAAATTTTTGTCAAGAATCTGGTGACATTCTTTCGCAATGTTATATTTTTATATGTTCGCTAAAGGTGGATTAAACCAGATTTGACTCTTCCGTTTTTCTTCCTAAGTATTTTTTTCTTTTAAATTAGATTCTTGTTCTGTATTGCTATTTTTATCATTTATTTCATTATCTTTAGTTCTAATTTTACTATTTCCTTTTCTAGATCCGTTCATTGCCATATTATATGATATAACATTTCTTTCTTTCAACGTCATTGCTTCCTTCTTTATTTATATCCTTAACGTAATTAATTTATTCGGTTGTAGTATTCTTATATATATATATATATATATATATATATATATATATATATATATATATATGTATATATATATATATATATATATATATATATATATATGTGTGTGTGTGTGTGTGTGTGTGTGTGCGTGTGTGTTTGTATGTGTGTGGGATAGAACATTATAGAAACACACACGTATACTAGAGCATTATAGTAAATGAAGGAATAATGTGATTGTAATCGGTCACCAGGAGTTGTTTCTCGAGTAAATAATGTATCTGAAGGAAAGCTCAAAACACTATAAACAAAAATAATTGGTCCCGACTGAATTATAGAAGCACAAAAAAAAAACACATTAGCATAAAAGCATATAGAATTGTCAACACACACGGAACAACTTCAGAGAACTTGAATGACTACTGTACTCGACTATCTAAATTCTTTCTTTACAGAGGTTTTTCAGTACAACCTGATATAAGGATAATTTTCCCTACACGTAAAACCTTACTAAATATTCAAACTCACATTGTATTTGCGACCCAAACAAGATCTCCTCAATATGCCTAACAGACTGACTTTTACGAGGAATAGTTAGTGTACCTTCACTAAGAGATGTTACATCAAGTAAGTGCACTAATCTGGATACTCCACCAGACAAGAATAATTCTTGTACTGAAATCCAGTAATACTAAGAGACCACAAGAAAGATATACGTATTTAATTGGTCAATTTGGGAGAGAAACATTATGTTCTCAACTTTTTTTTACTAACTCAGTGTTTAAACGGTAAAGGAATACTTTTATGAAATAATCGAATATCAATATAATCGTATCTCGTGTAGAGACCAAGTCTCGATATCTATGAACTTCGACTGCAGTAAAATAAAACAAACGGTTGAATCCAGATTAAGTAAGACATTACGTTAAAATTCTGTAATAAATTAATAAAAATAATCATAGAATAAACTAATTGCCCACGTTATTACCAGCCAATGGTTTATACGAAATAACAACAAAAAAACAAAAACAAAAACAATTGCACATTTCTTTTATATTATTTCTGGCGAAGAATTAAGTAACAGTAGCCTTATGTGATTGATTACGTCTTTTCATTGCTTGTGATCTCCTGTGGTCATGAAATTAAATTAATTAAAGCAGCACAAATTAACGCTCAGTTTCGGGAGAGTTTTTGTCGAGCTTGTGAGTTGAGAGCCCGCGTGAAAACACCCGTTCACAAACCGATCGATAAGCGAGGAAAATCGATTGCAAAAAATGAGAAAAAGGTCCAGTTGAGTGACTATCGAGTACAAGGGCCCGACAATATTTTTCGAACACTTTGAAAAAAGGACTTCAAGGTGGTTACTAGTGCCAAAAACTTTTGAATTTGTAAGTACGTAGTTGAGGAGTGAAAATCAACTACTAGTGTAATCATTTTTTTTTTAGTTTGGCTTTAGTAATTTTAGTTTTTTGTGATGTTAATGAAAACTTGCGCGACACTATTTTTCGGACATAACAAAAAATCCTATTTTATTAAGAGCTATGTTCATGTGTATATTGCTGTATGCAAATTTTCTGCTTGTACACGTAGCTGTCATCATTAGAATCAATTATCTGTTCTATTCTACTGGAAAAAAACAATTAAGTTTAATGAGGTAAAATGCATTCAAAAGAAGTTTGTTTGGCACGAAGGAAGCGGGAAGATAGCCTCAGCATCAAAAGGATCGCCATGGATTTGAAGCTGTCGAAATCAACGGTCGAATACATGCTGAAGACAAACTCCGAGCGAAAAAAGAAGAGAGGACAGAATGATCAATTGGCAACTGAAAGGAGAATGAAGAGGACTGTGACACGACTTTTGAAATATGGAGAAAAAGTTACAGCAAGAAAAGTGAAGGAGAAATGTGAATTGGATGTAAATGTCCGAACAGTACAAAGAACGCTGCATAGGATTGGTTTGAAGTATGCAAAGGCTAAGAAAAAAATTACACTAACAAAGAAACACAAAGGAGCAAGACTGGAGAGTGGTTAACAAACCATCTTGAATTTAAGGAGGTTATATTTATTGATGAGAAGCGTTTAAAGTTTTATGGGGCCGATGGATAGTGTACTTGGCCGAGAAGGGGTGAGCCTGTTGTACTGAACAAACGACAGATGGTAAGAGGAGGAGTTATGGTTTGGATATGATCTTTGCTAATGGAAATATATGGTTGCAGTGGCTGAAAGGACGACAGAACAGCGAAAGCTACAAACAGTTGCTGGACGAGAAAGCTCTACCAAGGATAAGAAAAGAGATGGGGGATGATTTCGTTCTACAGCAATACAATTGCAGAATCCATGTGTCAAAACTCATGAAAGACTGGATCGCTAAAGTGAATATGATTACTTTGGAATGGCATGCAAAAAGCCTAGATCTAAATTTAATGGAACATTTTTGGGAAATGCGTGCGCAACTTGTCTATGATGGACCTGAAAGAACGAAAGAGGCTCAACTATGGGAACGAATACTAGATGCCAACAAACAACTAATAGAAACACGTAGAGATGTTATTGTGCATATGTTTGATCATTATAAAGAGAGATTGATAAAAGTTATTGAGAAGAAAGGTGATATTACAGACTATTAACAGTTTTTGAACGATGCCCGAAAAATAATGTCACGTGTGTTTTGTAAAAAATGATGAAAATTAAATATTTTTCCTTAACTAATCGATTTTTTTTCCTTTTTATTACAGGTATTGTTTTATATGTTTATGCTAGGAATTTCGCCACTCTATGGTACTCGGAAAGTCGAATACTAAAGTGTCCGAAAAATATTGTCGGGCCCTTGTACTGCCAGAAAGAAGAAAATATAATCGATATTTTTATTTTATTTTTCCTGTTGATAAACTGTTTTGTTCTTCTAGTAATAATTAATCTTCATGACGAAAGCTAATGGCAAAGTCTGCGTCGATTATTTATCATTATTACTTGTCTGTCAACTTCATAGACAATAAATAAATAAATAAATAAATAAAATAAATAAATAAATAAATAAATAAATTAAAACACATTGAATGATCTTTTTGAGCAAACAGCCAGCGTGAGAGAGGATTGTCAAACTACCGCATTCGTAGAAGTGCCTGGGACTGCACCGTTGGACTTTTGTGGGTGTTCGAACCGAACTATCTAGAACTACCCTCGTGTTTAATTAGTAGGGCTGTGGCAAGAGACTATTCTGCTCATTATTTCGACTCTCGAGTATATATCCGTTAATATCTTATGTGATGTGGTTCTCGATTGATTAACTATGTCTAATTGTGTCGGATATATACTCGAGAGTCAAAACAATGAAAATAATATTATCTTGTCATAGCCCTAGTAATTACACATGGCCTGCTGTCATGTAGCATTTTATGTTATATTGGTACAGCTGGTCACCTCTTATGTTGTATTGGTCCCATTTGACCAAGATATGACCTGTAACTGAGTGGACACCACGGTCTTCCTCGTGGTACACCTTAACTGAGGAAGGTCGGATCTTCATGCCATGTTATAAAAACAAAATGCTGTTAAGTGCAATAATGAATTACCGATGGAACCTCTATTTACAATTTAACTGTAACGGACAACATAAAATGCTGTTTAAAGTAATATTTACTTACAGGTAAAACTTCTATTTCAATTTTACCTTTAACGGACAACATAAAATGCTGTTTAAAGTAATTGTAACTTACAGATAGAAACCGCAATTTCAATTTATAGTGTAGTGTAACGGACAACATAAAATGCAGTTTAAAGTGATAGTGACTTAACGATTGAACTGTTATTTCAATGTTAACTGTAACGGACGACAAAAACTGCTGTTTAAAGAAAGCGTGGCTTATAGATAAAAAAAGAAGATATTTCAAACTTAAGAGTGACAGACTCAATATATTTCAAACATTAGCACGACAGGCCAAAGATATTTCTACTTGAAATTTCAGCATGTGTGACAGACGAAAATGATATATTTAATAGTTACAAATGATAGAATAAAACCGTCTATATCGAATATCTTGTCAGATCAATGAAAGTGATACTTCGAACGTAACATAACAGAATGAAGAATATTAGATTTTAAAATTATATGTGACTTACCAAACAAAATGCTTTTTAAAACATAAGGATAACATGAAAAATTTCTATTTCAAACTTTGCCATATTCATAAACATAACAGAACAAAGAAAGTTCTATTCAAAACATGATTATAAAAAGTGACAGTTAAAAATTATGTTCCAAACTTTTCGAGCCAAGATACGCCATTTCAAAGATGTGCATTACAGACCAAACACTATTCTATTCAAAACCATGATGAATTAGGGTTTTGCTAAATGTGTACGACAAATTAAGGTACAACAAATGTACAAGTCACAACTACTTCTGGTTGTTGTCGTTGTTAACCAACGAGAGAGAAAAGGCGGTTGGGGATGAGTTAAAGTTGAGATTATGGAGGGGGGAGACGCCCGGAAGATCTGTCATCGGTTTTCATTTCTTACAGATAGATTCAAATTTCAGAGTTGGAGGTGATGCCATCTTGATTATTCTCTAATTATGTGGTATTTAAGCATGCCATTCGAGCAACCTGGGATCCTTATGTCAAGAACAACAAGAAGCAACAGATTTTTATTTAGACAGGCTGGCATGCTGTTATTTTACGCTAAAAATCTTTGTAAAAAAATAAACTAGTATTTCTTTTTTCAGACTGACGAGTTTAGATTTGGGCGAATATAAATTATGCATATATTTTTGTTGTCATTTCTTTAAATGAAAAAAATCTTCCCATAAAAAACAAACAAAAACAACAACAAAGCAAAACATTTACGGTTATAAAAAGTAAAAAAAAAATATTTTTTAACTTAAGGGTACACTTTTCTTTTTTATGTTTGAATCGTATGTTTTAAAAACTATCTTTATTAAGTCTGGAAAAATATTTATTTTCTACACAGATTTGAGAAAACAAAAGGAATAGCAGGAAGCGTTTTTTTAGCGTGCCTTAAATTGTCGCATCTTAATTTGCTGCGTCTTAATTTGTCGTGCTTTAATTTGCCGTGCCTAAATATTACAGGAATATAAAATAGCAGGAGCAGTTGTCGTACATTTGTCGTACATTAATTTGTCGTACATAAGAGTTTCAAATTAAGAAAATGCGATTTCGAACTTAAGCGTGACAGACAAATAGACAGAAATGGTATTTTAAAGTAAAATGTGACACACTAAACGACCAGTAGATTTGTGGGTCTCACAGACGTATCTAAAATACAACTTCCTCACTGAATAAAATCTTGAGTTGTTATTTGGTGGCGCTTATCTAACCTTTGGCGATCTTGGAAGAATCGATGTAAGGTAAAACCTGTCACAACCAGAAAAAAGAGCTCAAACCATGAAAAAAGGAGAAAATGGTGTTTGCAAAGATAACGGGATTTATTATTGTTAGACCTAAAAAAAATGTACAAAGATAATGGAATTTTGGAGATTCGAAGAATAGTTCAGTTGCAACAGTAGTTCAGTCACTATTGCAAAATACGGCAGTGCAATGTTTTTTTTATTTGAATGTGTTCGTAGTTTTACGGGGAGAGAGAGAAAAATAGAAAAGAAGAGAGTGAGAGAAAGATAAAAAGATAGACTATGCAAGAGAGAGAGAGAGAGAGAGAGAGAGAGAGAGAGAGAGAGAGAGAGAGAGAGAGAGAGAGAAGAAAACAAGAAAAAAAGAGAAAGGAAAAGAGAGAGATAGAGAGTGAGAGGAAGGAAGGAAGGAAGGAAGGAAGAGAAGATACCTGAGTCTTTTAAAAAGTGACCAGTAATTCAATCAATGTTGCACGATTAAATAGCGCAATTTTTTTATCTGCATTCGTTCGTAGTTGTACAATGAGAGAGAGAGAGAGAGAGAGAGAGAGAGAGAGAGAGAGAGAGAGAGAGAAGAAAGAAAACTAGGCAGAGAATATGAGAGAGAAAGACAGAAAGAGAGTATTAAGAGAAAGAAAGAAAGAGAGCGCGTAAAAGAATGAGAGAGAGAGAGAGAGAGAGAGAGAGAGAGAGAGAGAGAGAGAGAGAGAGAGAGAGAGAGCAAAAGACACAGTCTTTCAGGAAGTGACCCGTACAGACACTTGAAACCTCATAGGAGCCGTGTTTGGCTTTACTGCCAATCAGTATAGGGTCCAAATGCAAAGGTTTAGGGGCAAACCATAAAGCTCTTGTCGCCCGACACACACACACACACACACACACACACACACACACACACACACACACACACACACACACACACACACACACACACACACAACTAAATAAATAAGTAAAAACAATAAAAACAAAGATAAATAAGATGGATAACAAATTCAGATGCTTAGATATCAACGGAAGCTTAAAACAAAACAGCCAAACAGGTAAGTGTATAGATATGAATAGACTGAGCAGAGCTGATTGATTAAAGAGGTCAAACGATCGTTTTACACAGAAAATATATGGTCGTAGATACCTATATAAACACGGAGATTTAAAGGTAACATGATACGAACAGATAACTAGTTAGTAAGGTATGGATTCAGATTAGTGGATAGATAGATAGATAGAGATATAAACAGACAGATAGATGGATAACTACATAGATAAATAAAGAGAGTGATATCACTTGTTCAAATTTAAGCATATTGATTGACGCAAACATGCTCATATCTATAAAAGTAAAAATGTGTGTGTGTATGTGTATCTGTGTGTGTGTGTGTGTGTATACATTTCCCTACCAAATAACTCTGTCAATTTTCAGTCTAGAGACTCGAGATTTGACATAAATCGCTTTGAGATTTGGGAAAATCTTTTTAATCGGTTTTCGGCCAGGTATTTGGCTGTCAAGGGGTTAAAGTTCAATGCTTTGACCTTTCAAAACTCTACCAAACTCTTCCGTCAATTTGGGATTTAAACTCTTAAAATTTTAAATGTAGGTTACTTGGACATGAATCAAACTTTTAATTTGATTTGAGCCTAAAACAATAACTGTTAAGGGGTCAAAATTAGGGTCAAAGTTTTAAAAGAATTGATCTGCGATCTCTACCAGATTACGCAGCCAATTTTTTGGTGTAAACAGGTGAAATTTTATTTTACATAAAGTGTATTCAGACATAGGGCAAGCGCTTTTTAATCGGGTTTTGTCCGAAAATTTGTCTGCCAAGAGGTCAAAATAATTTTTTTTTTTACATTTGCGGTCTCTTGCAAACTGTTAAGACAGTTTTGAGTCTAAACACTTGAAATTTTACATAACGTGTATTCAGACATGCATCAAGTTTTTTAATAAGTTTTAGGCGAAAATTTGGCTACCAAGTGGTCAAGATTGAAAGAGTTGACCTTTGCAGACTACCAAATTTTGGGTGTAAACATTTGAAATTTTGGACATGAATCAAACTTTTTAATATATATATATATATATATATATATATATATATATATATATATATATATATATATATATATATATATATATTAATTTATAACATATATATGGCGATTAAGCTACACTGAATATTCGGCGTTTCATCCACTCTAGGATTCCTCAGGCTTATGCGCATAAGCCTGAGGAATCCTAGAGTGGATGAAACGCCGAATATTCAGTGTAGCTTAATCGCCATATATATTTTATAAATGACTAACTAGCTCTACCTACGTATTGAATACTTTTGAAGTAAATACTTAAAGTTTACGCATAAATCTATACTTTTGTATATTAATTTTATGTGAGTAAATGAAGTAGCTATATATATATATATATATATATATATATATATATATATATATATATATATATATATACACATGCACATAAAGTTCTGAGCAGTACATAGGGCCCGAGGAAGGCCTGGCTGAACTGTTAGTTATCTATATGTTATTACTGGACGAATGCTTAGCATAATTAGATCTTTCTTAAATGAGAGAAGAATCCAGGTTTTTCTCGATGAGAGTACGCCCAAATAATTTGATATAAATGCGGATGTGCCTCGGGAATCGATTCTTGGACCATTATTTCTCATATTCATAAATTTCTTACCTGATAAAATTGTCTGTGAGATGGGTATATTTGCCGACGACACCACGCTCTCTAGCAGGCACGTGGGGGAAACTAATGAGCACATATCTAATGTAATAGCCGAAACTTTAGTCCGTTGTGGGATGGGGCCAAAAATGGATGGTAACGTTCAACGCTGCCAAGACAAAACTCGTTTCCTTTAATAATTACATGAAACCTTACCAACCAATAATAGCTATATAGATGACAGAGAGAACCGTTCTTACGAGAAGAGGGGAAAGCAACTGATTTAATATATGACTTCCAAGAAGAATTTAATGAGAAAGAAAAACTAAGAAAATCAGGAGTCGATTTCTTGAAGGCATAGCCAGCCATAAGCATCCCAGGAAGCAAAGAGGCACATATACGATTGAAAGCTCAGTCTAAACAAGATTAAACGAAATTCCAATCCATAACTGAACCCAGATTTATTTCTAGATTTATTTCTAGATTAACTGCATATTCCAACGTATCCGAGAAAGATGGGCGAGAAGCAATACCAGAATAAAGAGTGGTGTCATCAGCAGAAATATTAATTTTCTGAATAATATTATCTGGAAGATCATTTATATAGAGAATGAACAGTGTTGCACCTAGTGCAGAACCGCAGTGAACACCGGTATTGATAGGAAAAGGAAATGAACGCAAACCATTCATTTCTTGGAAGCTTCGATCAGATAGAAAAGACCTAATAATGTCAAGAATATCATCATCTCGAAGTTTATGTATAAGATCAGAATGTCACACTCTGTCGAACGCGTCGAAACATCAAGCGCAATGACATATACTTTCCTGAATTATCCATAAAAAGACGGATTCGTTCAGTTATAAAAGTTAATAGATCAACTGGTGAACGACAACCACGAAAGTCATACTGAACATCAAAGAAGCTAAGACTTTCTCGAAAATCAACAAGCTTGTCGTTGACCAGCCGCTGAAAAATTTTTGGTAATAACAGAGAGAAAACTGACAGACTGATAATCAGCATTTTTAAAGATACAAAAGAGAACTTCTTCCAAGAAGAAGGTAAACAGATTGAATAATTTCGAAACGATAGAAAAAAAGTTCAGACGCAAAACGTTTGAGAACAATTACAGGAATCAAATCAGGATCGGAAGCCTTAATCTTGACAAGACTAGCAAGAATTGTAGCAACCATCTTTGGGATACTAATTAACCATTTTTCGAAAGAAAATCCAGGAGAACAGCACCAAAAGCATAGAGAGAATTATCAGCAAAGAGGCGAGCAAAGAGATCAGCCTTGTCTTTAAAAGATTAAATGAACTGGTGACCATTGCAAAGAGGAAGAATAGCAGACTTGCTACTATTAATAACATTCGGGCAAAGATCACAGTGTAGTATCTGTTCTCATACTACACTTCACTTTTTATGTCCTTAGTCAGCGAAGGAAAAATATTCTAGGTTGAGACAATTTTTGTTTTTGTTCCTATCCAGAGTGCCCCTTTTGAGGAATCGGGTGTTCTCCACATTAAAAACCAACACTGTGTCAAACTCTGCAAGTAAATAGGAACATTATTATAGATTCTTCAAAAATAACGAGAGCTGACCCTTTGAAATGAGATAGAGTCACGAATTCTTTGAGAAAGGTTAAACAGGAATTGTCCTCTTGCAGGCATGGCTATCTCCGCTGTTGGATTGTCTAGCACCCCAGCACCATCCAGACGATACTGATTGAAGTAATGAAGTAATTTCATACCAAGTGTCGATACAATTCATATATTCTTCAATTATGTAAGAGTTAACACAACATCTGTTTTGATAACGAAAACGACATTACAAATGAATATGACGATACTGACATGATTAATGAGAAAACAAAGACAAAAGATAGTAACTAAGTAAAAAATAAGGATGAAAAAGTACAAGAAAAATGGAAATAAACCTTAAAGCAATTTTAGTCTACTGTTTGAGTATTTGTATAGAGTGAAAATATTAACAAAATTTCATCTAAACTGAACAAGATACATTTTACATCAAATTACTATGTATATATACCGAATCGTAGAAATTTTCAGGGTCGTATCTGGGTGCGCATTCAATTCACTGTAATGGTGTACCGGCAATCTACTGCAAAATGCCTTCTTGAACCTGCATGTCAAGCACATATTTTCCGTAGTGAATGGTGACATCTAAAGGGTGTGCGTCACGAAGTTACGCCTCATGGATCACCTAAAACACTTCGTAGCTAGGGCTAGCTTAATCCTAATGAGCCAAAAAAAAAAAAAATGAGTTCTGCCAACGATGACGATATATATATATATATATATATATATATATATATATATATATATATATATATATATATATATGTTTTATTTTTTATTACCGTATCTTTCTGTTAAGTTACATTATTGTTTCGGCTATACGGCCGTTTTTTTTTGGCCGTCTGTAGCGTCCTCAGACTTTTACAGAAACCTGTAAAAGTCTGAAGACGCTCAGACGGCCAAAAAAAAAAAAAAAAAACGGCCGTATAGCCGAAACATTATTATCATCCTCAGACTTTTACAGGTTTCTGTAAAAGTCTGAGGATGCTACAGACGGCAAAAAAAAAAAAAAACGGCCATACAGCCGAAACAATAATGTAACTTTACAGAAAGATACGGTAATAAAAAATAAAACCCATATTTGCTCTACAACAGTATTGAGCACTTTCTTCAGTTTTTATTAATTACCATCTCCACTATATATATATATATATATATATATATATATATATATATATATATATATATATATATATATAAATAGATATAATATGTTTATTTATTCAAAAATTATTGGCTACGCATTTGCTTACATGTTTCTGCAGCGCATCTTTTCAGATATACTGTGTCTTCATGGTATTCATGAAGATGAAGATACTAAATTATTTCAATACAGAAAGTTTTTACCAATTTTACTAATGAGACGAGAAACAGCATATGGAAAATGGAGGTAAATGAAAAAGGTGAGGTGAAATAAGGGTTTATATTTCATTAGTTAGTTATGAATTAGACATGCGTTTTTAATTTCAGTTTTATTATCTTTTTGTAAAGAGATTATTTTCATCTTCAAATTCACATATTACTTAGGGTAATCTGCTTTAGTCGTAATGACACTTAATGCTAAGTATTCTGAACTCCAGTTCTCCCAGCGTAATCTCTATCAAAATCAAACCAACAGTCAAAACAATGCGCCAACTGCCCAGCACCAATATACATTCATATACCTCCAAGCGAAGATTTTCATACACATGCGTTTGACATGCGTTTATAACAACGTCTGAATAATACACATACACTTACATATCTATCTATCTCTCTCTATATATGTATGTATATATATATTTATTTACTTATTTATGCAAATGTACGTACACGCACAATGCACGTTTACATATTTATACACCCATATATAAATGTAATCTTATCTACACTAATATACACACATACCTGCATATATCTAATCTAATCTAATCTAATCTCTTATAAATTTGGAGTTTTTTTTGTGTATTGATATTCATATTAAGCCTTTTTCCTATTTAATTAAAAAGAGGAACAATTCTGTTATATATGGGCCGTTGAATTACATTCATCTTCAAAAGATCTTGCTAATTTGCATATTCTTTTAAACATTCCCTATTAGTTTTTTCGGTTTCCTTATGGGATGATCACCTTTAGTTCACTATTACATGTTGTTTAAAAAATTTGCCTACCAAACTCCTCTGTTAGGTTTTGGTCTACAGGCATGAACTTAATATATAGAGTATTTGAACCCATGCAAAACTTTATATTTAGGTTTTAGCCGGGAAAAATCGGTGCAAAAATGTGAAAATTAAAAATAAAAATGAATTTGCCAAGTGAAAGTCGAACGACGGCATTAGGAATATGCATGCGTAACGTAATAGCTATTGGTTTGTTTTAATTTTTAGCCTTGTAGCGAACATGTCTGCATAGATTAGGCATTAACGTCAAAGGAAAAAATAAATCGTAAGCTAAATGTTTGGGGTTTGATTCTTGGTGGTGACGCACGAGTCATATAAAAAAAAATTTAAAATCACTGCTATATATTAGGTCCAATATAATATAAAAAATACGATATTTGCATTAATCAAAGTATTATATTTATGCGTTTTTTACGACTGGGCAATGCCGGGTGACCCGCTAGCATATATATATATATATATATATATATATATATATATATATATATATATATATATAAAGCTGAACATCTGTGTGTGTGTGTGTGTCTGGTCACGAATAGGCTCCTATATGGTTGACTAATTAAAAAAAAACTGGTTACATATAATGATAGAAGATGTATCGAGGATCAGGAATGGGCATGTTTTGATCTGGCAGAACGGTGGTTCATAAAAATTGCGGGGTTCTGCGTTCGCGCCTGGCCCCCAAAGTATGGAAATAAAAAAATGAAAAAAAAAAAACGTTTACAAGGCTTTTTGATATAGAAGTACATTAGAATACTTTAATAAGTATGTTTCAACTTAAATAGGGATGGTATAATAAAATTGTGGGGTCTGCGTTCGCGCCTGTACTCCATAGAAATATTGCACAAACTTTAACAAAGACTTTTCATATCTATTTGCGTAAGTATACTTTGATAATTATGTTTAAGTTTGAAGAAATATGGTATGATAAAATTATTGGATGTTCGTTCGCGCCTGACCTCCCTAGAATGTAAATATGTCACAAAGTTTAACAAGTTTTTTTTTTAAAAAGGGGTTAGGGTCCACAATAATACCTTAACTTTAATCTTAATTCACGTTAGCTTTTATTTATTTTTTTTAGTTGGATCATATTGTGTCGAATAAATTCACCTCATAAATTCATGTTCTTATTAAAGTGAAAGCCAAAAAAAAAAGTCGGTACTTTAGACAATTCTCGACACACATTTTGCATAACTCTGTTTTTTCCTTCTCCACTTGCACGTGGCACACTTTCGAAAATAAATAAATAGATAAATAATAAAAAATAAGAACGTTACTTGTTATCGTGTCAAAAGAAGGAAAAAATCCTGATCACGTGATTATGTGTCTTTTTAAAAAACATTTACATAATCGTTTTATTTTTATATCTGTTTAAGCTTTTTTGTCAGTGTACTAGAAGGAATTCAGTTGATTACAACCCTTTCTGCGTGTTGTTTACATTACAATAGTACAACCCTGAATCCGACGGCGCAATACTACACCGTTCAATACTGTAAAACTGAAACGAAGCTGTTCTGCTTGAAAAGGGCGCCATTTTATTCTTATTCATATTTATATCGATTCTTTGCTTTAAAAAAACTAAAGCAATTACGTGTTTACTTTTTTAATATCCCATTTTGATGTTTCGGATTATTTTACTAAAGTAAGTAAAGCTTCATTATTTTTCAAGACTGTTTTTGTTACTTTGTTTTTCAATATTTCGTCAATATTATTTAGTAAGAGTGTTTAGCATAAAAGCCAACAAACGACTACCCGAAAAAATAAATGTTACCATAGTCAATAAAAGTTCAGTTCATGCTTTTTCTGTTTTGAAATAGTTTTTAATGCTCTTTACTTGAAATAATTTCAGCGAACCAAAATTAAAACGAAATTCGAGGCGATAACTACTTAAATGAATTTTTATATAAACTACACATGCCATAATTGAATATTCAAGCACAAAATAACGGAAAACATTAAAATATGTTTATAAATATTTCTTACGTTGACGGAACTCCCTTAAATTGTTAACAGAGAATGTTCAAGTGCCCCTCATTCAAATTGAAAATGGGGCTCTCAATTTTAAAGTCGCTGCCATTTTGATTTTTTTTTAAAAACCGGTTCGTGAATTAAAAAAAAAAAATTACAAACTACTTAAAATACAAACCAATGAACTGTTCTACCATAAAAGTAACTTTTATGGACTATGGTAACATTTATTTCTTGTATATATATATATATATATATATATATATATATATATATATAACATTTTCTCTTTGTAAGGAAATATCATTTTGTTGCTCACTTCGCTACGAATGGAAACAAAGTTGATACAAAAAATATATTTTCGCGAAAATTATCTTTACTTTCATCATATTTTGCTTAGGGTAAAATTTTTGAGTATCAAAACCTATCTCTTTACAACCCCCTTCTTTTCATAACCTATCATACTTTCATCAATCACAGTCCATTTTCTGTAGGCTCTTTTTGAACCCCGTCAACGACGGGTACTTCTGCTAGTATGTATGTATGTATGTATATATATATATATATATATATATATATATATATATATATATATCGTTTCTTTCTTCTTTATATCGTTTCTTTTGGCCCCCTGCATTCCGCTTTCCCTGGCTGAGTTCCCCATAGAAAAGTTGTTTGGGGATTCGGCTGTCGTGCATGCGATAGACATGGCCTGCCCACCGGAGCTGGGTTTTGCGGATTATGGTGGTGATGGTATGGAGCCCCGCGCGCTTCAAGACTTCTGTGTCAGGAATTCTGTCTTGCCAGCGGATGTTAAGAAGATTACGGAGACATCTGAGGTGGAAGCCATTCAACTGTTTTTCATGTCTTTTATATGGCGTCCAAGTTTCGCAGGCGTAGAGTAGGGTTGTCAGGACGACCGCTCGGTATACTTTCAGTTTGGTTGCGAGTGTAATGCCTCTCCTTTTCCACACATTGTCTCTGAGTCTTCCAAATGCACTGCTCGCTGTGGAGATCCTATGGTTAACCTCAATGTCAATGTTGGCGGTGCAGGAGAGGGTGCTGTCAAGGTAGGTGAATTGCCCCACAGCATGGATCTTCTGCCCTTTGACAGTGATGCCGGGTTCATGGTATGCATCTCCTGGGGCGGGTTGGTACATAACTTCTGTCTTCTTTGTACTGATGGTGAGACCAAAGTGGTCACAACTGGTGGAGAATCTGTCCATTTGACGTTGCATCTCTATCTCATTTGGGGCATTAAGGGCACAGTCATCGGCAAAGAGAAGGTCTCTGATGATGGTTTCCCTCACTTTCGTGACTGCCTGCATTCGCCTGATGTTAAACAATTTCCCGTCACATCTGTAGTTGATGTCAATGCCAGAGTGACTGTCTTTGAAAGCGTCCTGGAGCATGGCAGAGAAAACCATGCTGAAGAACGTCGGGGCTAAGACACAGCCATGCTTGACCCCGTTGGTCACAGGGAAGGGCTCTGAGGGGTCGCCGTCATCCAGGACACGAGCGGTCATGCCCTCATGGAACTGCCTGACAATGGCGATGAACCTGTCTGGACAACCAAATTTTTCCATGATCCGCCAGAGGCCATTTCGGCAAACAGTGTCGAGGGCCTTGGTCAGGTCGACGAACGTGGTGTAGAGGCTCCGGTGCTGCTCGACACACTTCTCCTGCAGTTGGCGTGCAGCAAATATCATATCAGTCGTCCCGCGGCCCACTCGAAAGCCACACTGGCTCTCGGGAAGACGACCATCTTCAAGGTGCACCAGCAGGCGGTTGAGAAGGACGCGGGCCAGGATTTTCCCGGCGATGGAAAGAAGGGATATCCCGCGGTGGTTGTCACATGACTGACGATTTCCCTTGTGTTTGTAAATGTGAACGATAGTAGCATCACGAAAATCTTGGGGTAATTCTTCACTCTCCCACATGGATTGGAAGAGTTCTGTCAGTCTTAAAAGCAGTGTAGGTCCACCAGCTTTGTATACTTCTGCTGGAATTGAGTCGGGGCCGGGGGCCTTCCCAGAGGAAAGTTGCTTGATGGCTTTGCTTACTTCCTCTGACGAGGGTGGGATGTCGAGCTCCTCGTTGATAGGCTCCTGGCGTACTCGGTCGATGGCTTCATCGTTGATGGAAGATGGTCGGTTTAGCACGCTGTTAAAGTGCTCCGCCCATCTATCAAGGATCTGCTTTTTGTCATTCAAGACAGTTGTTCCATGGGAGCTAAGCAGGGGAATGAGCTAGAGGACTGGGGACCGTAGACAGCCCTCAGTGCATCGTAAAACTTCTTCATATCATGGCTATCGGCATGCTCCTGGATCTCATCTGCTTTGGCGCTGAGCTAGGCATCCTGCATGGAGCGGAGTCTGGCCTGCACCTTGCTGCGGATGTTGATGAAGGCAGCTTTCTTTGCGAAGCACTTGGGGTCACTCTGATGTGCACGGAGAAGTTGGCGTTTCTCCTCCAGGAGGGGTTGAATCTCAGAGTCATTTTCATCAAACCAGTCCTGGTGCTTCTTTTGCTTGGGTCCAATGATTTCGAGAGCGATGGAGTAGGTGGAGTCTCTGAGGTGTGCCCACTGATCTTCAATAGTGTCCGAGATGGTGAGGGGGACAGATAGCTTGTCGTTTATTGCTTCCTGTAGCTCATTGATGACATCTGGACTTTTAAGTTTTTCCAGGTCAAGGCGCTTTGTGACTTTCTGGCCCTGAGGCCGCCTCTTGGGTTGGATGTAGAGGCACATTTTGGATATGATCAGGCGGTGGTCTGTCCAACAGTCGGCACCACACACAGCCTTGGTCAATCTTACGTCTCTCCTGTCCCTTGCCCTGATGATGACGTAGTCAATCAGATGCCAGTGGTGGGAGCGTGGGTGCATCCACGACGTCTTGCTATGGGTGGGTAGGCGGAACATGGTTGGTGATGGAAAGGTCGTGTGCAGCGCAAAGGCTGAGCAGCCGTAGGCCGTTGCTATTACACTTGCCCACTCCATGGTGGCCAAGAACCCGGTCCCAAGTGGAATGGTCCGTGCCAACGCGGGCATTGAAGTCGCCGAGGACGATGAGCTTCTCTCTCTGCGGAGCAGCGGAGATGAGGCTTTCCAGATCTTCATAGAACTGGTCCTTAGTATCTTTGGGGTTAGTCATGGTTGGTGCATAGGCGCTTATCAGTGTGGCGGTTCTTGCCTTGCTGAGTGGGAGTTGCATCTTCATCAGCCGGTCATTGATGCCGTCTGGGATGCTGACCAGCTTCCTCACGTGCTCAGTCTTGATGGCGAAGCCCACGCCAGCCTCTCTGCGCTCCTCGCTGCTGCGTCCACTCCAAAAAAAGGTGTAGCCGCCACCTGACTGTCAGCTGTCCCTTGTCTGAGAGGCGAGTCTCACTGAGGGCTGCGATGTCTATCTTATAACGGGCAAGCTCCCTTGCTACGAGAACAGTTCTTCTCTCGGGTCGGTCAGCTCTGGTGTTGTCGAGCAAAGTACGAACATTCCATGATGCTAAGGTAAGCACCAACCCTTTCTTTCTCATGTCTCATGTGAGGGAAACCCCGCCAGCCGCGGTATGCTGGCCAGGGGTGATGGTGAAGCAGCTATGTTTAGGGTTCCTTTTATCGCCCCGTCCTCATGCCATGGAGGCGAGCAGAGTGATCATGAAAAGGACTGCTCGGTCGCCAGCCAGTTGCCTGCACCCCCTCGCTGCTTCAGTCGAATGGAGTACGACCAGTTTCTGGGCCGCCTGTGTGCAGGTTTGCAGCTACAGCTCCCAGTGATTTCCACACCTGCTGCTTTGCCGCTCGCCCATCGCCACAGGGCTTGGTGTTGACGCAATGTTTGATACCCTGACTTGCGCTGGATTTGGATTATAGTGAGGGGCACTTGCGCTGCATCGGCCTCACTCTCTCGTCCTGGCCCGCCCAATTCCAACGGCAAGACATAGTCGAGACGGCTGGGGACGAACAAGGGTGCAGGAGCTGCCGGAGGGAGGCAAGTATGCCATCCAACCGCCCAAGGGGCTCCACTCCTTCGTTTCTGTCGGGGTTGCTCCCCTAGCCTTATCCATTTCCATGGCTCTCACAAGGCAGTGAGGCCATTTGACCCATGGCTGGGATAGGGATTGGTAATGTGTCATGGCATGTCCACACGTCGGTGGGCCGAAGCACAGTCCCTCTGGGACTCCCTACTGTTCCGAGATCCTCTACTGATTCAGCCTGGAGTCGCATGACAACCAGTTACCGTGTGTGACCACGAGGAGGCACAGCAGAGGTCTTGATGATGGAGAGGCTGTGTACTGACAGGAGAAGACTTACGCACTCGGCTTCTCGTTTCACGCAAGGCTAGCCAGTGGTGGTTGCTGAGAGCGAGATGGTGCGTAAGCCAAGACGCTACCTTATAGCTAACACACTTGCGCATCACATCACCCTGTGTGCATTGCACACACACACACACACACACACACACACACACACACACACACACACACACACACACACACAATAGATATAAAGATTGTCTGAGAACGTCCCTAAAAGACTTTGACATCAGCCCCCAGTCTTGAGAGAGTCGCGCTGCTAAACGTTCGGCCTGGCGTTGCGTCATCAGCCTAGGAGCCGACAGGGCAGAGAATCAACGCATGACACACGACCAGCAGAAGCGCAAGAGGAGGAAGGAGAGAGCTGCCGGTTCACAGCCTGCCGATACCGCCTTCACGTGTCCAGAGTGTGGAAGAGTCTGCCGAGCACGGATTGGCCTCATCAGCCATCTCAGGACTCACAAACCCCTGACGCCGAACTGATTGATACCTTGGTCATCGTCGACTTCGACGGACGAGCAAGAAGAAGAAGAAGAAGAAGAAGAAGAAGAAGAATATATATATACATTCATATACACACCCTCCAGTATTTCGACCTTTGTATTCATTTGCATTTCCAGGAATAAATTTTAGTTTGCTTTATCTTATGCTTTTTACAAGTCTTTTAATTTATTAATATTATAATTCAATAATCTATATGAAATGAACATTTTTAATTTATTATTCTGTTAATAACTATAGTTTAATGAAATAAGTATGTTTTATTTTTGTCCGGGTTTTATTTATAATATTTTTCTTTATTTCTGTCATGAAAAACTTTCTATAAAAGTATAAACATTTCTCTCCTCATATAGATTTTTTGTACTAATCAATTGCGTGTTTACAAATGTAAACCACATGTGTCAATTCTCATAGAGGTAACTATATAGATCTATATATAAGTAAATTTATTATCGTTTACATCTGCCTGGGTATATAGATTGCTTTTCCTCAATATTAGCTAATTCGATTAGCAAAGCTATTGCCAGTGTGAACTAATGTACGGGTTCGATCGCAACACCTGCAAACATTAACATACGGTTATATTCATATATTATTACGACACTATCACCGTTTGACAAAGATTACCTGTTTCCGTGTGCTGTGTTGATATCTGTGTATAGTAGACAGTGGAATTTTATGTAAGGAAAGCATAAAGTCTCAATATGTATATGTATATAATATAGTAGTAGTATATGTATATAATTAATATATGCTTAAGAAGTGTCCTATATATATATATATATATATATATATATATATATATATATATATATATATACATATATATATGTGTATACATATATATATATATATATATACTATTACATAAAAGAAACTTTGTTCATGTGTCCCTGTGTGTATGTGTGTGTGTGAGTTCGTTCCTATGGACTCTGAAACGGCTCGGTCGATTTTTATTAAATTCCACACACATGTACTTTATGGATCTGGCAGTGTTCTTAGATAGGTTTTGTATTGGAATGTTTTTAATAAGTATCGAAAATCGAAAAAATCCAATGGAAGAAGGAACAATCGATTTTAACAAAAGTTAAAACTTCATATAGCCTAACACGACAAGTGCATTTGAGAAGTTTTATTAACACGTAAGCGGAAAGGCCCTGCATATGAAATCAACAGTAGGTTCTTTGATATGACAAGGGCGCATTCGAAATGCGTTCAACGCACAAAAGAGCCATGATACTTGATTTTTGCATTTTAAACTTTCATTCAAATTATTATTACTGCACAAGCAGAAAGGCCAGGTATATAAAACGAACAGGAGATTCTTTTATATGACAGGGGCGCATTTGAATGAATGTTTGTGCTTAGAGCACAATTGAATAATGATACTTGGCTTTTGAATTTTAAACTTTAATTCAAGCTATTATACATGAAATGATTTTATAAAATTAACAGTAAGTTTTTTTACAGTGCAATCTAGTCAGTAACTAAAGCAAGTATTCTATCCCGGGCAACGTCGAGTCTCCCTGCTAGTTGCATTTAAACACAAAACATTATTCGTTAAAAGTGTAAGTTCGTAGAATCTATTTCGAAACGTCATTGAGGTACAGCAGACATCCTAACGGTAATCTCTGAACGTATATACCATTCACTGGACAAAGCGGGGGAGGGCAGAGCGGTAGCTCTAGATATATCTAAGGCTTTTGACAGGGTATGGCATGAGAGTCTCCTTAGGAAAATTAGATCATACGGTATATCTGGTAGAATACTTAACATAATTAAATCCTTCTTAGATAAGAGAAAAATCCAGGTTGTCCTCGACGGTTGTACATCTAAACAATATGATATAAATGCGGGAGTGCCCCAGGGTTCTATCCTTGGACCTCTATTGTTCCTGATATTCATAAATGACCCCCCCCGACAAAATTGCCTCTGAGATGGGTATATATGCTGATGACACTACACTCTAAGGCAGGCACGACAGGAAGACAAATGAACACATTTTTAAAGAAATGGCAGAAACACTAGAGAAGGACCTCCAATCTGTAGTGGAATGGGGACAAAAATGGTTGGTCACATTAAATGCCGCCAAGACTAAACTAGTTTCATTCAATAATTACAAGAAACCCTCTCTACCACCTATAGCAATAGCCAACGACTCTTTATCTGAGAATACATCTTTCAAACTCCTTGGCCTAACGTTCACAGGAAACATGAGTTGGAACAATTACATTGAAAGCATTGCCAAGGCCGCTGCAAGAAAGGTGGGCTCTCTCTACCGTGCTAGACAACTACTAACACTCGAAAGTATCCTTTACCTCTATAAGGCCACCATTCGCCCATGTATGGAGCATTGCTGTCACATTTGGGCTGGTGCATCTGCTACTAGTCTCTCGCTCCTTGACAAGGTTCAAAAGAGAGTCGCAAACCTGATAGGCCCTAAACTGGCATCTAATCTTCAGCCTCTGTCCCATCGACGAAATGTTGCATCCCTCTGCCTTTTCTACAAGTATTTTAGTGGTGAATGCTCTGACGAACTGCAATCACTTGTGCTCCCACGATGTGAGCACCCTCGACAAACCCGACAGGCTGCTAAATCCCACTCTCACACTATAGAGTCTTAGATGTAAAAGATCTTTCTACTCCAATAGTTTCTTCCCCAGTCCAGGTCTCTGCTTCCCCAACAGTACTGACGTGAAGTTCAAGTGCAACGTGAACCGACATCTTGCTGCCCAAATCCTACATAGTACCCCAGTAGTTGTTGCCCCTGATAGTAGCCCCCTACACCAAAATGGCAATTTGCCATGTTTGGGGTGAAAATGTAATAAAAAAAGTAAAAAAAAAATCCTGTGTATAATTTTTCTATTCTTGGTTTTCCTTAATTATATATTTTTGATTGGAAGGCATAAGAGATTCATTTCTTTACAGGTCTTTGACAATTATAGTTACCTTTTTTTAAACTATTATTACTGCCTGTCTCGTTTCTCTTGAATTGTTATCGTGTTTTGATTCGTTCAAAGTTGCTAGTGAAGCTATAACTTAATTTCCAAATATTTTTTTTTATCTATCCTATGTAGTACATTACTTAGTGGAAAGTGTTCATTTATGAGGTGTAGAAACTTATTACTGAGTTTTGATTTTAGCATTAGGTTCAGGGAGAGTAAATCACTTTATCTTCCTAGGTCGATTTCTAGTATTTGTATTTGTATATTTATATTTTATGTCGACCTTTTCGTATCCACTATTCCTAAGTGCGTTATTATAGATTTTCTTGTATATATAAAATGTTTCTTCATCAGAGGAGTTGTTATTGATTCTACTTCAATTGATTTAGGCATATCTTTGATTATGAAGAGTGGATAGTTTGACTGCGGATGGACATATGTGTAGTTATTATTTTCCTTCATGTAAGGTTTACAAATAGTTTCTAAATTAATAGTGACGTCTAGGAAGAAAACATGTTTTAAATTACTGTTTTATTTCGACTGCCATTCCAATATTTTTCATCTTTTCATGGATTATTCTTTTAATTCTATCACACTTCACGCTCGTTGCATCTCTGACGCTTAATAGATCGTTATCTCTGTCCAACCTTATATCTACAATTTATATTTTATTTTTCACTGTTATATTATGAATATATATTATCCAAGTCGCTAGTACCAGTGAATATATCAAAGAAATTATATATATATATATCAAAGAAATTATATATATATATATATATATATATATATATATATATATATATATATATATATGTGTGTGTGTGTGTGTGTGTGTGTGTGAGTGCGTGTGCGTATGTATAATTCATATCCAAAATATCTTTCAACCTGCTTTTCAATAAAATATTTCAAATGAGATTTTCTAAATAAAATATATTAAAATTTTCAATATAAAAGCTCAGTGCTGTTCATAGAAAAACAGAGTTTAATATATATATATATATATATATATATATATATATATATATATATATATATATATATATAAGAGCAAATAGTTAATGAAACATGTTTAAAAACACTTTGAAAAAGAGTTAAAAACATATTTAATTTGAAAAGAGAACACTAAATAAGTGGATAGTCCTTAATCCGAAGATTTCGAAGATACACTTTCCTTCTTATCAGAGGGTAGGATTTAGCAAAATACAGGATCGGATTTTGCTTTGATGAAACTAAAAGTAAGTCAAAGGTCTTACTTGATAGCAAAAAGTGAAGCAGAGGGAATAAGATGTAGAAAAAAGTGATTTCACGTAAATGGATAGTCTGGTGAAAGGTAAAGTATCCAATGACTATAAAATCCGAAAATGCAAATCCAAGAAAGTTAGTTAAATTTCCATTCGCACAAGTAAAATCCAAGGGAATCGCGTAATTGGAAGATGGTCCAAAATAATCCAAAAGGCAGAAATCCGTGGAATAATTCACAAATAGGTACAAAGAAATGGGGAAAGAATTCAAATAATATTATTAAAAGAAAGATAAAATATGCGTTATACTCGGCTGCCGAGGCAATGCGAAATTAAGAAAAATGAGTGAAGATGAAGAGAGAAAATTGAGTGAAGATGAAGAGAAAAAATTGAATGGTGATTGAATTAAATTTAAAATAGAAAAGCCAATGTCAAAATGACCCAGACAAAATGACGTTAAAAGGCGCAAAAAATATAGAGCAAAAAAGAGGTCAACTGAAATTTACAAGTTATTACTTAAGAAAATATCAGCAGGAGTTATTAAAAGACACCAAATTAAATGAAAAAAAAATTAAGGGGAGAGAATAGCCGGTATCAGCAAATTCCGAATAAAGCAAGTACGTATGTAAGTAAATGCATATAGTAAAACATAAGTAAATATACATACAGGATATGAATGTGTAGGTAGATTGATATATTTGATAGATATGAATATTTAAACACTAAAACGGAAATTGCAGATAAAAATCGGCCAAACAAAGAAGAAATAAAGAATTGAAATAAAGGATTATTAAGTTATAAAGTATTAAGAAAGTATGTAGAAAAAACGATAATGTTTTAGAAAAATTATATATATCTGAAAGGTTAAAGTAATAGCTATGTAATTTCAAAATTACCATAATTAAATTTGGACTTATGTTTACAGAAAGAAATCAGTTCGTTTTTAGAATTTATTATATTGTTACTTTGAGGGCAAGTAATTATAGTTATAGATTCGGTTGTGCAGAGGTGTCATGACATGAGTATAAGACTTAACTTTTTTTAGGACAGTCCATTTGATTGAGAAAGGTGTATTATTAAAATTAAGTTTTTTTTAATTAAAGTGGTTAGAGAAGATCCTTGGTTATTATTAGAATTATGGTTGTTAAAAGAAGAAATGTGGTTTGATATTCTTTTCTTAATTATGTTGAAGTAGCGCCGATATATGTATGTACTTTATTAAAAGCTCGAGGTTTGAAATTAATATTGATTTGCTGATTTGTATTAGGGAAATACTTTGAATTTTGTTCATTGTGTTCAACAAAGGGTGGGACAATGATTGTACGAGGACTGTTTTGGAGGGGATAATGGGTGTTGTTAGTGTTAGGATGGCTGTTAGGAGAAATATTATTCTCATTAATATTATTATTATTATCATTATTATTATTGCTAGTTGTATGATTGTAGATGGAGGGGCTGCTCGAGTGGTATATTGGATTAGTAACTATATCAGATGGAGGATGGGAAGAAGGATAACTTGAAGACAAAATATTAGTGTCTGTTATGGGAGGATTGCGTGAGAGCTCAGTAATTGTACATGAATATATAATATCTTTATGGATGCAATCATTATTGAGTGGGCAAAGATGTTTGTTATTACAATTACAGTTAGTTTTGGGTTTAACTGGGAAAGGGATTTTTTGGACTGATTTAAATTTTTATTTTATAGAGCTTTTACATCTGGTTGATATTACTTTATAAATATTAATTCTTTAATATTTATAATATACTTTAGTTTTACCATCTTGGATCATTTTGGTAAATTTAATTGTAATTTATATATATATATATATATATATATATATATATATATATATATTAGGTGAAAGGGAACTCGCAAAACTCACTGTTTTGATTTGTCATTTAGTCCTCACATTCTATCAGCCATGCTTCTGACAAAGAAAGAAGAAATATTGTTTATTTGGTCAGAATCTCACATTTATCCTTTGCTCGTTTATGAGTTTGGAACTGATATACAAAAAGAAATAGGAAAAATGACAATATAAAGATATATACTAATGCATATACATTTAATCGTTCATTCAAACGAAAGATTACATCAATTAGGGATACGAGATTTATATGCTTTTTATACCTAGGTATGTCGAAGCCTTATGCTTCTCATCAGAAAAGAAGAGAAGGTTCCAGGTAACATATTAGAAATGTGATGTTTAGCGATAACTACATTACGAACGAATTAATGGGTTGTTAAAGAAACAGGGTAAATAGTATAAATGTGGAGGGAGGAAAATTGGAGAACTACAGTGATTAAGGTGGTATAGGATGACATTGTGATTATCACATAATAAATATAAGTGGTATGTAATGGGGTAAGGAGGTTTGTCATGGTACATTAAGGAGTATGGGTTCAATACGCGTCATAAGATAATGCGAAGCATTAGACTTCGAAATACCTAGGTATAAAGAACCAACATCCTGTACTGATGCAATCTCCCTATTGAATGAACGATCAAATTTACATGCATGAGTATATATCTTTATATTGTCGGTTTTTTTCTTTTCCCTTCTGCATTAGGTTGACAAGACGGTTCAACTTAAGTATTTTTTTAGCGGTATATATTAGGCTGAAAAGAACGTTCTCGCATAATGTTAATTTTGATTTCAAATGATGTATTTTCCAATAAGTTTTCGTGATAATAACTTTAGTTTATATATTATTTTAAAGAGCGTTTTCCGTTCTATCTAATCGTTTAAATTACACTCGTTTAAAAACAATTATGCTCTTTTTTTCATAACGTTGAATACAAAATGGATAAAAGCAAATTCGCACAATTTTCTTTTTTCAATTCAAGCTAGGCCGAAAAGCCATTGAAACAGCTTGCAATATCAACGAAGCGTTTGGCCAAGGAACGACTACTGAACGCACGGCACAATGGTGGTTTATAACATTTCCTGGTGGCGACGAGATTCTTGAAGATGATGACGTAATTTTCGGCCACAGGATGTTTACAACGATCAACTATGAGCCTTAATCAAAGCCAGTCCCCATACAACTGTTCGAAAACTTGCTTCTGGCGTAACGTGTACGACGATTTTCAACCACTTGAGAGAGATTAGAAAAAGAAACAAAAGAACTTGATAAACGGGTGCCTCACGAATTGAACGACAACCAAATGAAATACCGTTATGAATTGTGATTTTCACTTCTTTTACGCAACAAGAACGACCTGTTTCTGGGCCGGGTTGTGACTTGCGATGAAAAATGGGTCCTGTACCACAACCGGCGATGCTCAACTCAGTGGCTAGATGCCGATAAACCTCCATGACACTTTCCGAAGCCAGAGTTGCACCAAAAAGAAGGTCTCACCGATTACACTTTTTTTTAAAATACAGGCTAAAGTATTACGGCGGCAAAGTACTGTCAACAAATAGATGAAATGCATCAGAAACTTCGACAACAACACCCAGCATAATTCAATAGCAAAGGCCCAATGCTCTTCAAACAGAATGCGCGACCATACGTTGCTTAACCGTCCCTGCAGAAGTTGAACAAATTGGGCTACGAAACTCTGCTTCATCCGACATACTCTTCAGACCTCTTACATATCGAATACCACTTTTTCAAGCATCTTGACAACTTTCTGCGTGAGAAATGCTTCAATAACTAGAGCGATATCAAAAACACCTTCAGCGACTTCATCGCCACCATAACGCAAGGTTACTGACATAAATACACTTGTTTTGCCTTGGCAAAAGTGTGTTGATACTGATGGTGCTTATTTCGATCAATAAATTTTTGTTTGAAGCAGGATATGTTTATCTGAATTTAAATGTTAAAAACCGCAAGAACCTTCTTGTCAACCTGATATCTATCTATCTATCTATCTATCTATTTATCTATCCATCTATCTATCTTTTTATCTATCTATATTGCTATGATTTTATATTTTGTTATGATGACTGAATATATGCATTCATTACCTGAAAGTCTCATTTCTCTTTTGCAGCTATTGACAGTATGTCAAGCAATATGGATTTCGTTTTGCCAAATGAACAGCTGACGTGATGGCTATAATATCACACAGGATCAGCAAATCTATCGGACTTTATTTTAAAGCAATAGTTCTTGATATATCAAATAGTTTTTAGATGATTCTGCACAAATTCCTGCTTCACAAGTCGGATAGTTGTGAAATATCTGGAAATTTTTTTTCGATTATCAAAACCCTTATCTTTGATAGATTTATAAAAGTAGTTTTTGATAGTTAGAAGACCAAAAAACAACTTCAAGGGTCAACTCTGAACTCAATCCTCTTATTGGTATTCAACAGTGTTCTTCAAAATCACATTATAAGATCATTCGTTGATGTTTAAAATTTTTCTATACTTAGAGGGTCATCACTTATCAAGGCCTGGAGGTCATTCAAGGATAAGGGTAGATGGTAGAAACATGATCAATAACGGTGGACCTTGGGTAGAGCCATATTATCTAAAGCGAGAATTCAATAGGAATTTATTCACATTGGCCTTGAAGACAACCATGCTATAGTCAGTCGGAAATCAGACAAACAGACAGTTCTAGGAAAGAAACTCTGCTCATGGAACTTTCGTTTAGTTTTGGCCACAGGTAGAGTGATCTACGCAGATTAATCAATCATATACAAGAGCACTTCAAAGAACAGAAATGATAAAGATATTT
>NC_136500.1:61977651-62010151 GCF_053919585.1 Euprymna scolopes
GAGAGAGAGAAAGAGAGAGAGAGTGGGAGAGAGAGATAAACAGAGGAAATAAAAACTGTTGTAGGTAGTGGTGACGCCGTAAAATGTATGTTATTTTCAGCATAAAAAGAAATGTACAAAGCGAGCGAGCGAGCGAGGAAATAAAAAAACTGTTGTAGACAAGGTTGACGCCGTGAAATGTTTGTTTTTATTTCGGCATAAAAAAATGCAAAAAGTGAGTGAGTGAGAGAGAGACAGAGCGATCGAGCGAGCTAGCGAGAAAGAAACACAAAGAGAGAGATAGAGAGTGAGAGAGAGAGAGGAAATAAAAACTGGGGTAGGTAGTGATGATGCCATAAAATGTATGTTTTTTCGGCATAAAAAATAAATGTACAAAGCGAGCGAGGAAGTAGAAACTGTTGCAGATAACATTGACGCCGTAAAATGTTTTTTTTTGCATAAAATATGTACAAGGTGAGCGAGCGAAAGAGAGGAAATAAATGTTTGCTGTTTTTGTCTTCGAAATTTCTATGAAATGTTTTTTTTCTTCGGGATAAAAAGAAATGTAAAAAGCGAGCGAGAGAGAGTTGGGAATAATATATACAGAGAGAGATATGGAAGGAGAAAAGGAGAGGAAATATACTGGTGTAAATATCGTTGACGCTGTAAAATGTAAGAAAATGAACGCAGTAATTTACTCAGAGGGTAAAAGTAGGTATCATTGCGACGCCATCTTTGAATGGTACATCAACGTTCGTTTAGCATGCGAATACCGTTAATCCAGAATATCCAGAATATAGGAATGGTCAGAGCTCAGCCAGAGGGAATGAGCGGAATTAGTCTGGGTGGACTTTATGATTTTTGCATCGGAAAAGGTAAAGATTATATTATGTCTATGAGTTTATGATCCAGTTACGAAGGGTGCAAACGCAATATATGTGTAATGTGTCTATTCCACCCGGTGTTAATTGGGGCGGGAGGAGAACTAGATGTTTAGAGGGAAAAATAGGAACTATTACCTCTAAAGATGGTCGCGATTGTGATGATGTTGCTCCTAGAATGAAATGTAGGGTTTTATAACGACTAAATGTGCCTAAAACGTTGTTCTAAAGTTACATAAGATAGTAGCTAATAGTCTCGGCATAATACATTTGTAGTAGCATCTGCTATTGTAAACCTATGTTACTTTGATCTAGAGGGGAATTTCTGCAATCAAAATATATATGGAGATCATTCATTTCATCCTTATATATATATATATATATATATATATATGTTTGTGTGTGTGTTTGTGTGTGTGTTTGGGTGTATGTATGTGTGTGTGTATTTATGCAAGATGAGAGATTGACAAGTAATGACCATGATCAATTTAAAGAAAAGGAATGTTTACTTTAAAAGTTGGAAAAGATTCGAGCGTGAAGTGGAATACGTAAATAACCAGAGTAATTTATCACTTGACTTACAAATTTCAAACCGGAAGAAAATATCATTTAATTCTGCCAGTCAAGAATTCCGAAAAAAAAATGCAAACAAAAACAAACAAAGAACAAAAAAAAAAAAACTTAAAAACAAAACCACAGAAGAATAACCAAATAATCTCGCAAAAAAAAACAAAAAAAAACGGCAAAAATCTGACGAGAAAATTAATCAATATTTTCTTCCTCTTTGCAAAATTTTTTTTTCAGGTAGAATCGGTCTCTCCGAATGTCTCGTTGGTTTTGGACGGTTTTTTTCTGTTTACTCATAAATATTTACTAACATTTGTTTAGTCTAGCTTGAAACGAAGGCAGGGGAGGAGGGTAATTTTCAAGGTAATTTATCGGCATTTAATAATCAAGCGAGGTCTGCAGGCGTGTCTTGCCTTGCTTTTAGGCAAAAATAGAAAAAGGATTAACGTGGTTTTTATTAGTATATTTTAGGTAAGCATACTAAAAAAGGTAAGATTTCACATGTCTGCACGACGCATACAAACTTACAGAAACACACACAAACATACTAACACGCACACAGAAACACACAAACAAACAAACAAACACACAGAGAAACGCACGGAAACACACAGAAACGCACGGAAATACAGAGAAACACACAAAAACACACCCAAACACACACAAGCACACAAAAATACACACTAACAGCACAAACACACACACAAAAAAAAAACAAATACAAAAACAAAAGTTATGGTGTTAAACTGTAATAAAACAAAAGGAACACAGGACTTTTAGAAACAAACATATATTCACATGTATTATAAGCACCAGAGGAAGTGACGTCATGAGATAGTCCATTAATCCCATGAAGGGGCATCTCCAACATCCGCCTCCCAAGCTTTTTGTTCGTAAAAGCTGTCAGTACCTCTTCCTTTTAGGGTTTACCATCAATAGCTCGGTAAACTTTTTCTTACGGAACGACCGTCATAGTTCAGGTGTTGGTTGAGGAGGTTCAAGATCAAAAGTTTCTAAGACAGTGTCTATCGGCTCATCTTCCAATGGTGGACTGTCGCTGGTTTCAACTGATCGACATCTTCTTAGTTGGTTCCGGTGACGTTTGTGGGTATATGTTGGTCCTTGGACGATATATACCATGTCACTGACTCTCTTAGTAATTATACTCACCTCCCAGAATGATGTGTTGTTTTTATAACTTTTGAAAAACACTCTTTCACCTGACATGAAACGTTTACGGGGCACATAAGTGGTTATTAGTGGCCTTGACTGTTTGGGTAAGAGCTTGTCAAAAACGGATCTCACTTTCCGCGCAAACATCGTTTCTGCAGGTGAGACTGCTGTTGGTGTGTTCCGTTTGGGTGTAATTTTATACACGTGTAGAAATTGTTGAAGTGCTTCATATGTTGGGGTCCCTTAAGCCTTCTTCAGTGCTCTTTTAAGAGTGTTCACAAAGCTTTCCGCTTGCCCATTTGAGCTAGGATGGTATTGAGGAGTGGTGATATGATTAATTTAGAACGTATCACAAACACTTTTGAACTCAGAAGACGTAAACTGGGTTTCATTATCACTTACGATGCAATCGACTACACCGAAACGTGCTAACAGTTCATGTAATAAATTGATAGTCGTTCCAGTTGTCGGTTTTCTGCACCTCAATTCCTCAGGCAACTTGGTGAAACTATCGACTACGATTAAGTAATAATTGTCCTCGAACGGACCCGGAAAATCTATGTGCACCCTAGACCATGGCTGGTCAGTCTTCGGACAAGGCTTAAACGTAATCGGTGGTGATTTATCCTCAAGGGCACAGCCTGGGCACGAGTCTATCCTCTTATTGATGTCCATTTTAGGCCAGTAGAAATAGCTCCTAATCAAACTTTCCTTACGATTTTTCCCATGAAAATCCCGTAGAATTCGCTTTTGGAGACATTTGGGAATCACCACTCTTTCGCTATAAAAACCTCACCGCAAAGCAAAAATACTTCCGGATCATCGCCTTTTATGGCGATCTTGTTTTTTATATCACAGATGAAGTCATCGTTGTCTGCTTAATCTTCAGCGGAGACACCGGGAGTTCTCTGGTTGTGTTGCCCATCATTGTTTTTATTTTCCTGTCCGCCCGAAGAGTGGCAATGATAGAATCTTCAAACGGATCCCTTTTTAATGATATCAGCCTAGATAGACTATCCGCATGGCTAATTTGTTTCGAGGACAAGTACTCGGGGGTGAAATCATAATTTAATAATAATGTACCCCATCTCAACAATCTCTTAGCCGTATATGTCGGTAAGCCTTTTTTGGAACCTAAAATCGTGAGTAACGACTTATGATCCGTCTGCAATGTAAATTTTCTGCCGTGTAAATATCTATGAAACTTTGTCACAGCGAATATAATACCCAAGGCTTCTTTTTCAAATTGAGAGTACTGTCTTTCGGCCGTTATTCGCGTTCTAGATGCATGTGCGATCGGTTTCCTGGTACCGTCAGGCATTATATGGAGTATGCAAGCTCCCACACCAAGTGAGTGTGTCAAAAAGAGATCTGAAGTTAACGTCTCTTTGATTTTCTCAAACGCCTTCTGGCATTATGGAGTCCAGTCCCAGGCTTTCTCTTTCTTCAGCAGTTTATTTAGTGGGGCGCGCAAATCATGCATATTCTTGATGAAGACTTGGTAGAAATTAGCCAGGCCCAGAAAGCTTTGTAATGCTTGCACGTTATTGGGAGAAGGCATGTTCTTTATGACTTAAGGAGAAGGGCTTTCTAACACACTGGAAAACATCATTAGTATGATGTTTATTTAAGAATTCAGGTGAAAAGTCATCTCCCTCTCAGTACAGACACATAAGTCTCCTGTGTGTCATGAGTAACTGGTTGGAATCCATATTAAATAAAGAAGTAATCAACTACCTCAGCAGAAACAATCTTCTTAGTGACATGCAATATGGTTTCCGCTCCGCAAGATCTACAGCAGATGTGTTAATGGTTATATCTCATAGGATTAGTGAATCTCTTGACAAAGGCTTCCTTTCCAGGGCAATTGCTCTTGATATATCGAAGGCTACGGTATAACTGGTAATGTTTTCTCAATAATTAAATCATTTCTCTCTGATAGGTTCATAAGAGTAGTGGTTTATGGGCAGAAATCGGAGTCCCACAGTATTAATGATGGAGTCCCTCAGGGGTCCATCCTGGGCTCAACTCTCTTCCTGATATACATCAATGATCTCCCAAAACATATACTTAAATCATTCGTTGACATCTATGCTGATGACACGACCATCTATGGCAACACATCAAAGGCCGTAAATGACAAGGTTCTCTCTAATTCTCTCTCTTCTGATATTGAGCGCGTGGTAAAGTAGGGGGGGAAGAGGTGGCTGGTTACTTTTAATGCCTCCAAAACCAAGTTCTATCTTTACATCATCAACGCTCTGATCCCCATCTGGAATCAATTGAAATGGATGGTTCTCGTCTTGGGGAGGCTCCATGTTTCGACAAGTTTCTGAGTTTGACCTTTACTCCTGATCTGAAATGGAACACGTATATCAGGTCTGTTGCCGAGGTCGCTGGGAGGATGGTGGGATTCTTCTCCCGCTCCAGAAGATATCTCACTACTAATGCAATTCTCTATCTATATAAAAGCCAAGTACGTTCAAGGATGGAGTACTGCTGCCTATCCTGCCTTGACAGAGTATAAAATAGACTTCGTGGCTTAGTGGGGATGCCCTTTTCTCTTCCCTGCAGCCTTTCTTCCACAGAAGAGACGTTGCGAGCCTGTCTTTGTTTTATCATCATTTTCATGGTAAGTACTCGTCTGAGCTCCAATCTCTCGTCCCCCCTCGCTAATCTTTCACGAGAAACACCCGTCTTGCTGAAACCACTGTCATTAATTTTCCCCACTCTTTATCTGTGCCTAAATCCAAGCGTAGATTCTATGAGCAGAGCTTCTTTCTTAGAAGTGCACGACTGTAGAACTCTGTTCCGTTTGCCTGTTTCCCACATGACTACAACTTGGATGTCTTCAAGTCCAACATAAACAAATTTCTGACAAACCGCCCAATTAAGTAACACACTCAAATCTTCAATACCAACTATTACCGCGATATTATCCCATTGATTACTGTACACGCAATAACCCTTATCCTCGAGTTGCTTCCGTGCCTTGATAAGTGATGAACTTCATGTAAAAAAAAAAAAAAATTGAAAAAAAAGTAATTTCATTTTTTTTTTTTTTTTGGTTTGACTTAAAAATGTATAGTGAAAATACAGAAATTAAAAAAATCGAAAAATTAAAAAAAAAAAAAAATGGGGATTAATCCCTTTTTTTTTGTTTACAACTAATTCCAAAATAAATGTAAATTATTTTAGTGGGTTGGAGATGTGTATATACACGTGTGAAAAGATAATGAATTCCTTTTTAATCGTAAAATCGTCGTGTGTAAATAGTTTGTTTCGTTAATCTTCTGTTCTCCGCAATTAATGCCACATTATAAAAAATTATTCATGTACATTCGACATAATTTATGTATACGATTTTATTTTAATGAAATAAAGCATATCTTTCCTTAATTACTATTATTAAAATAAAACAGTAATTGTTTTTATAACAAAATTCATTGATAATTCGTTGATTTGCGATTTTTTGCAATATTATTTATTCTTTTGCAAAATAAAATTAATCTAATAATCGTATTTTTATGACAGCAATATTGATTGGTAATTTATGTATTTTATATTTTTCTCACGATTTAAAATGTTCTTCTAATGTTTTATATGCAATTAAAATTATTTTTTCCGTCAAAAATGTATAATAAATATAATAATCGTTTTTTAATAGTTCCTATTTACAATGTCTCCCCACGGGACAGAGTTAGACACCAGGGTTGTTTTTTAATGTGCAGAAAAGGAACAAAAATAAAAATTGTCTCAGTCATGAAGGATTTCTCCTCCACTGACAGAGAACAAGAAATTGAAGTGCAGCATCTGAAGAACAGATACTACACTTTGATGGGTTTATTTGTTTCCTCACTGAGCAAATTAGGCACAAGGCCGTTTTTTAATGTGGAGATGAAGGGAGGGGGGAGGGAAAGGGGGGACCAGCTCCCGAGAGCTGGGAAATGAGAGCTGGATAGAAACTGTTGGCATGAAGGGTTGCCCCTACAGTGACCAAGGTCAGATATGTGGGGTTACCCCCACATATGGTCTTTACTAGTCAAAGCTTGCAGCATCTGTTGGAACAGATGGTATTTATTTGCTCCCCCACCAAGCAAATTAGGCACAAGGCCGATTTTTAAAGTGAGGAGTGAAGGGGAAATGGGGACCAACTCCCCGGGGAGTAGGGGAGCTGGATAGTGACAATTGGTATGAAGGGTTGCCCCTACATTGACCAAGGTCTTATATGTGGAGTTGCCCCCACATATGGTCTTTGCTAGCAGCATCTGTCGGAACAGATGGTATTTATTTGCTCCCCCACTGAGCAAATTAGGCACAAGGCCAATTTTTATGTGAGGAGTGAAGGGAGGGGGAAGGGAAAAGGAGGACCAGCTCCCGAGAGGTGGGAAATGGGAGCTGGTTAAAGGTCAGGTATGTAGGGTTGCCCCCACATCTGGTCTTTGCTTGTAGTATCTGAAGATACTACACTTTGATCTTGACCTGAAGGCCAAGAAGTTTATCGTTTTTTAATAGAAAATTTATAAATATTTAAAATCTTAAAAAAGTGCAACAATTTGTCAATTAGATTTTTACTAGTGCATAAGGTACATTTGATTGAGTGTAAATAAAATAGTTTTTTTATTTTAAATTCTAGTATCTTCCTTTTTTATATAATATTGATCAATAGTTTTCAGTAAAATAATTTTCCGGTTAAGCATGTTGTTGAATATTTTTCTGTTGAGGCAAAATCTTTTTCTAAGAAAAAACCCCCAACTTTTTAACATTATATTTATCAACAACATTTACAGCAACAAAAATAATAACATTATATTTATTAATTAATAAAATATGCTAGAAATCACATGAAAAGTATCACATAATGCAATATTTACAAAAGAAATGATAAATTTTTGAGTTATAATGATTTATAACAGTGCCATTTTTAATTGTAGGGATCTAGTTACAACCTCATACCACACTGAAGTGATTAACTTTCAAAGGGAGAAGGCTACCATAAATGTTTTTGCTATTTATATTGGATATATGGCATCTAACTTAGGATGTATCTGAGTTTTGCAAAGCTAACACATTGCAGCAGTAGAAAGATCCATCCATTTTTTTTAGCAACCTTAGACATAGATTGGATACAAGTCTTTTAGTTAAGATCTGGTATGAAGTTTAACAATATTAACTGGAACTGAAAAAGGGTCTGAGCGTTTGTAGTGAAAGGAGAGAAACTTGGTTAAAATTAACAAGCTAATTGCACCTCATGCTCCAGATCAGAAGTGAAAGGATCGGCAAGATTTGGATTACAAAAGCTTCTAAAACAGTTGCTGTATATTAAAAATAAACAAATTTGCATATCAGAACCAAATAGATAAAATTATTGTTGAGCAATATTGTAGGTTAACACGATCTGCTTCCCTCCAAAAGATCTGAGGGCCCTGTCGGTGGGGTATTAGAATACACCGACTGTCCCCTGCAGGTAGTAAAAGTCCCTCAATGGGGGTCCTGGATATGACCTTAAACTATATCCAGTGGTGAGGCCCCAGCTTGCGGGCTTTGGGGAGTGTGGAGTCACCCTTTAATTACGATTGCTCCTAGGTCCACTCTGACCTGGAGTGGTAGTACCTGTTAGGGTTCCGACTATGGGTTAAATAGAAACCGACTTGAAAACAACAAATAAATTCTATTAAAAAGTTTTTCTTCAAAATTTCGGCATTAAATAACCCAAAAAGGGTTGATATGCCGTAAAACAAAAACAAACAACACACCAACCAAAAGATCTGAGATTCTATTTTTGAGCGATTACGTGTAAATATCTTGAAAAACCTTACAGAAAGAAAAAAAAAGACAATTTAGAATTTCGATCAGTTTCGCATATAAATTTAATGTACAATGATGCCTCATTTTCAAATCGTTCTTGCATCTTAAAGCAGATAACCATTTTTCTTTTTACTATATCAGATAAATGATGCATGTTCTTTTTTGGGAGGTTCTACATTTTTATGCTATTTCATATCATTTTATGCCCTTGCCACTCAGACTTAGGGTTAATGGTAAAAAGATTAGTAAGTTTCTTGAAAAAATTAGAATGGTTCTGGAAATGAGATATCATTTTCCAATACATTTATACATGAAACTCATCCCTATACTAAAATCTTAAAATATTTTTTCCTTCCACCAAAAGTATTCGTCTAAAATAAATACTCAGAAAATCATCGAGGTTGGGAGAGTATGAGGAGTACGAGGGAGTGTGTGTGCAAACAGAAAAGGGGGGGGGAGAAAGAGAGAGGCAGGGTTGAGAGGCCCCGAGAGAGCGCGAGTGCATAAGAAATGGGAGTGAGGGGGTAAGAGAGAGGCAGAGCGGGTGAGAGGGTATAAGTTACGGGGGTACGGGAAAGGAGAGAAAAAAAGAGTAAAGACGGAGGAAGAGCAGTGGTAGCAGTGTCAGAAATTGCCATTAAAATGCGTGATAAAAACTTGAATAATTCGACCTCTTATCTTTCGAAGCTTATAACTACTTGAAAAATGTAATTCAAACCCTAATTCTTTTTCAATTAAAGGAGCAATAACCAAATTTTAAGAAAATATCAGGTTTAATAGCAAATTATGCAATATTTATTTTTTAAAATCGGTTTTCTTTAAAAATGATTTAATGAAAATCAACGAATTTTAACTTACTTCGATAATATATATATATACATTCCAAAAAATCACTTACCTATAAAAAATACTAATCATGGGCTACTTCCATTCTTCATTGTTAAGAATTTATCCATATTTATATTTTATATTCCATGTCTTTTTTAAATAAAATACTTTTTTAAGCAAGGATTAAAAGATACCGCGATAATCAGATGTTTCAGAACTAGAATAAAGGGAGACACATGTCTCCTTTTATTCAAGTTGAAAACTTCGGTGGCCTGTAAGCGCTAGAATTATTGTCCCTTTCTATTGCTGGCTGTAAACATAGGTGTAAAATGATCCCATTTCACTTATCAGTTTTTGCCGTTGATATAAACACTCTACCGATTTTTATTTTTTTTTTATTCTGTTAAAGAAATATATGAGTTTTTGATTTAATATATTTTATTTCTTTTTTATGGAGTGAATATTTTTAATATCTAAAAACAACATTGAATGAAATAGAAAAACTTGCCGTAATTGTATGACATTTTCTGAACAATACAAGATTATAAGGTTTCACTTAAAAAAAAAATCAACGTGGTTTTAAAAAACAAAAAGGTTTTAAACTTTGGACTTTACAGGTAAATTTTCAAATAACTGTTCTTTTTTGTTTGAAATTTGCTTTTTTAGTTATTGATCTTTTATCTTCAATTTGTGATATATAAATTTGAGGTGAGAAAATTATTTTCATTTTAATAGACGTTTACAAATAGGAGGGGGTTGAATTAAAAAAAAAACCGCTTGTCGAGAATATTATATTCCGTTTATTGAAAAGAGCATAAAATTTCACATTGAACCTGAAAATATCGTAAAAATTGAATCAATAGAAAAACTTTGGTAGATTTTTAAAGCTTAAAAATTGAAACAATTTAACTCGTAAAATTCAATAAATATATATATATATATATATACATATATATATATATATATATATATATATATATATATATATATATATATAGTAATTTATAAAATATATATATGGCGATTAAGCTACACTGAATATTCCGCGTTTCATCCACTTTAGGATTCTTCAGGCTTATGCGGAATATTCAGTGTAGCTTAATCGCCATATAGATTTTATAAATTATTAACTAGCTCTACCTATGTATTGAGCACTTTCGAAGTAAATACTTTAAGTTTACGCATAAATTTTTTACTTTTGTATATTAATTTTATGTGAGTAAATGAAGTATATATATATATATATATATATATATATATATATATATATATATATATATATATATATATATATATATATATATAGGTACATGCAAAAATGACCGCAAAAATAAGGGGATGTAATTTTGAAAGCCGGGTTATCATATTTTTCGTAGATTTCCGACTACTTTTTGATTGTATTTGAAAAATTAAAAACTAAAGTTAATTTCCAAAAGGGCAAAAAAATATTTGTACACGCAAAAAAAAAAAAAAAAAAAAAAATATGAAAAATGTTTTCACTGCGAGCTAACTAATTCAGTTAAAGTTGAAGCTAATTAAATTCATTGTAAAATCCTTTGGAAGATAAAGATTAGTTTTCTGGGTCTATTTAATATATAATTAGTAAAGTTCTAAGACAAGTTAAAGAAAACACCTTGTTTGTACAAAAAATAGCTTAATTAGATCCCAAAAGCGACAGATTCCAACTTCGTTCAACCAAAAGTAAACAGATTCCCCGTCACATGGATTATATGAAAGACCAAAATTTCAGACAGTCGAAAGGCTGTCTGAAAATGACGTCAGGTAGTTAAAGGGAGGGAGAGGGTGCATTTTTTTTCTTTTTTTTTCTCTCAGCCGTGCCTCCGTATATTCTTATCGTTAACGTTTGCCTATTTTTTTTTATCATTTTTTAATTTTATTGTTTTTCTATGCTCCTTCTTTAAAATTTAAAAAAAGGTTGGTAAATCTTGCGGAGAATGCTCTGTTTTACGGTTGTTGTAAAAATGGAACGGAAAATTTTTTTATTACATTTTCAACCCAAACAAGGCACATTGCCACTTTGGTGTAGGGGGCTACTATCAGGGACATAATCTCGTGTTTGTTATAGAGCGTGGTGTCATCAGCATATATACCCGTATCACAGGCAATTTTGTCAGAGAGGTCATTTATGAATATTAGAAATAATAGAGGTTCAAGGATAGACCCCTGAGGCACTCCCGCATTTATATCATATTGTTTAGATGTACGACCGTCGAGGACAACCTGGTTTTTCTCTTATCTAAGAAGGATTTTAATTATGTTAAGTATTCTTCCAGTGATACCATATGATCTCATTTTCCCAAGAAAACCTTCATGCTATACCCTGTCAAAAGCCTTAGATATATCTAGAGCTACCACTCTACGTTCCCTTGCTTTGTCCAGTGAATGGTATATACGTTCAGAGATTACAGTTAGGATGTCTGCTGTGGAACGGGCTTGCCTAAATCCATATTGTTGGTCGGTCAGAAGTTTAGTATCTGTAAGGTGATGGACTTCTGACCGACCAACAATATGGATTTAGGCAAGCCCGTTCCACAGCTTGGTTAATTATGGACTCAAATAATTTGGCGAAAAGTGGGAGGGGGCTAATGAGGTGGGGCGATAATTTGCTGAGTTCTTTCGCCAGAATTATTGAAAACTGGTACCACAGAAGCAGTTTTCCAGCAGTCAGGAAAGCAAGAGTAATTAAGACATTTGTTATAAAGTTTGGAGAGAACTGGAGCTACTCCGGCGGAGCACTTTTTTAATAGCACCGCCGAGATGATATCAGGTCCACATGCTTTTGAAGTGTCAAGATTTTTATGATAGCATGCACCTGATAAGGGGTGATTTTCAGATCGTCTAGTGTTGCGTCTGTCCGCAAAGGAAAGTCTGGGAGGGGGTGGTTAGCAGGGTCCTGTGTGGAGTTGGAGGCAAACCGACTGGCAAGCATGTTAGCCTTCTCGGTTGCTGAGCAAACAACCTTATGATTGTTGGATAGTGGGGGAATTGTTGATTGCCCATTATTTACTACACTATTTCCAGAAGTCACGGTTGCCTAATGTTGTGCTTCGATGCATTTTTTTGGTGGTTTCAGTAAATTCGCTCTTAGCTGTCTTTATTTCTTTCTTACAATTACAGAACTGGATTTAAATTCGGTACATTTTTACATTATGCCCAACTCGTCGTTCACATTCGACATGTCAACTTTTATAGATTTTCAGATATGCTGACAAGATTGGGGTGTCTATCTCGAAAGCCGTTCTTAATATATGGGGTTGGGGTGTTTATTTGCTGTTAGGATACCTGAAAACCTATAAAAGTCGACATTTCCAATGTGAACAGTGAGTTAGACTTATGCAAAAAAAAAAATAAAAATAAATACCAAAAAGGTATACCAAAGTGATTTTTTTTCGTTTACAAATTAAATTATTTCATTTTTTGTTAATAAAATTTCATTTTTATAAAAAAAATCTTTTGTTTTTATTTTTGAATGTTATTCTTTTGATTTCTTTCGTTTTTGGGGGCGCAATAAAAAAAAACGGAACGAAATTTAAATTTCCGTTCCATTTTTACAATAATCGTAAAACAGAACATTTTCCGCAAGTTTAACCAATAGTTTTAGTTTTCAAGACTATATAAAATTATGTTACGCCGAAAGTTTCACATTCATTCAAGCAAGGAAAATATTAGAATCGTACATATAAAATTGTGCTGAAGTAGAAATATTTTTTGCAATTATATTTTTTTGTGTGTGAAAATATTAAATAAACAATGTTTAATTCAATGATAATATAGGAAGTTCGAGAAATTAATTTGTCTTCGAGTTATATCGGACTTTAGGGTTTTTTTTCGTAATGTTCCTGAAAAATCAATTTAAAAGAAAAAAAATTACAATTTACTTTATTTTCATATAATTTGTACTTCCACCTAACAATTTAATAAACAGAAAAGAGATGTAAAACTTGAATTTAACTTGAAACTACTATTTAAAAATAGTTCGGTAGCAAAAGTGTATAAGCACACGTTTATTTTACATATTTCTTTTCCAAGGAATCGTTTGAATAAATTCACAATGATTTAAATATCAAATTATTAAAAAACAAACATTTTATTTTCAGTTGCGTGCACTTATGTTACCACGAAACTGAAAATAAAACGATTTTTTAAAAAATAATTACAGATTTAATTCATTGTAAAGTTATTCAAACCGTCCTTTATCTCGTTAAGTCAGTTTCCCTCCTATGTAAAAAAATATATATAATAAAAATATTTTTTATATCGTAAACTGCATAAAGTTAGAAAGAAAACAGTAGCATCAATAATTCTAGCAAGCCGTCAGTATTACGCTGGGAGAAAGAAAGAGTAGTGGTAATAGTTCCAGCAAACAGTTATGAAACATTAGTATGAATAGGTGCCCGAGTGGAAAATTTTTGTAAAAAAAATTTTTTTTTTAATCGATATTATATCAAAATATATAAAATAATATCTGAAATGAAGCAGAAGAACATGAAGATTATTATTATTATTATTATTATTATTATTATTATTATTATTACCATTCCAATTCATTAAATATTTGTCGAGGAAATTAAAAATGTGTGTCTTTATAGTATCCTTAAAGTTTCATTTGTCGTCACAAGTAACTTTGCTTCGACTCAACATTTTATTGCGCCCCGCAGTTACTTGCTCAGCTAATATATATATATATATATATATATATATATATATATATATATATATATATATATATATATATAAATATATATATAAATATATATATATATATATATATATAATAAAATATCATATTCTAGCATAATTTTATTATACCATCCCTATTTAAGTTAAAACATACTTATCAAAGTATTCTTATGTACATCTATATCAAAAACCCTTGTAAACGTTTTTTTTAATTTTTTATTTCCATACTTTGGAAGCCAGGCGCGAACGCAGACCCCACAATTTTTATGAACCACAGTATTGCCAGATCAAACATACCCATTCCTGATCCTCGATATATCTATCAGTATAGGTAATCAGTTTTTTTTAAATAGTCAACCATATAAGAGCCTGTTCGTGACCACACACACACACACACACACACACACACACACACACACACACACACACACACACACACACACACACACACACACACACAAACGTTCAGCTTTATATTACACACACACACACACACGCACACACACACACACACACATATATATATATATATATATATAATGAACTCTTTATCTAATGCCTTTACCATCAGTTTGCATCCCAACCGCTCAACATCCTCGTTAATTTATCTGTATTATTCTTGTACATCCCAAGAAATGTACATTGCCACTTTGGCGTAAGATGCTACTATTTGGGAGCATCTCTATAGGGATCCATACAATATCTAATATACGTCTAAGAAGATGGGCGAGATATCTGTTTACATTACATTTAAACGTCTATATATCAGCACAGTTAGGGAAGCAGGAAGCGGGAAGCAGGAAGCGGGAAAGATATTCAATAGTCAAGCAGTACTAAGGAAGAAGCTATTAGAGTAAAAGACTTTTCGACATATAGAAACTTTTACAGTGAAGAGGTGCGATTTTGCTGTTAAACGAGTTTATCGCGGATATGTATTTCGACGGGTTACATGTGCAATGAGTTCGTTAGAGCACATTCCATTAAACTACTTGTAAAACTAAAAAAATAGGGATGCAAGATTACGACGATGGGATAGGGGTTGGAGCTTGGTTGGTAATGCGAAATCTATTAGATTTGAGGCTCTTTCTTAGATTCTATGTAAAATGGAGAACTAGTTGGAGATGCCCCTGGCCAGATGTGGCAACAATACTCTGTATGGACGAATGATGACTTCGTAGAGATACACAATACTCTCAGACGTGAGAAATTTCTAGCACGGTAGAAGGAACCCACTTACTCTGCAACAGCTTTTACAATGTCCTCAATGTATTTGTTTCAGTTTAAGGAATTTGATAAATTTGTAGGTACTTTCTTTAAACCAATGTCGTTACATCGAGATGACGAACAAAGCCAAGAGGGCTTTCTACCTGATCCAGAAACCATTTTCTAAGTCTAACAGCAGACGATCCTTTCTCCTATAAGTAACCCTTGCATGGCCTATTCTTCAGTGTGTCATCAAAACACAGCCATATCTTAAAAAAATACTGTACGCTTGGAGCATATTCAGCAGTTGGTAATTAGGATGGTAACAGTAATCTCTTACAAAGAACAACTTCAAAGACTAAATTCGTCCTTAATTGAGCAGCGAAGGATACGGTAATATTTAATTCTAACGTGCAGTATAATCAACGGAAATATAAACCTACCACATAGGATCTTTTTACCTCAACACATAGTCGCAGACATTTTTATCATCTGCAAAAGATGTACCATTGTTGCTTTCGTCTCAACAGAAGAAAAGTAGCATTCTTTGTCCGCATTTCTACTCTCTGGACCACTCTGACTAATAAAACCGTCGGTTACCGGACTCAGTCCATTGATGCTTTTGGGTTGGCGTATTGAGAACCAGTTTTTGCGTAAAAGTCGGATGTATTTAGAGCCAAAATCGTTGAGTGCGTCGATTTTTATTTGGTAGAGTGATATAATCTACAACGCGTCGTCATCGACAATATTGGATCGATGGTAGATGGGTTTTATCTATCGGCTTCGTGCGCAAAAAAAAAAAAAAATAAATAAAATAAGGAATTAAGAATTATAATTTTTTTTAATGAGCTCATTCGGTATTTTGTCTGATAAAAAAGTGCTTGTAAAATTTTGAATGTAAATATTGGTACGACTTAACAATGTCAACAAAAAGCAATGACATCTAATTATTTTTTAAATTGCAGCTGTGGAACACTTCTTACGAATAAACATATCACTGTATCGAGATGGCAAACAAAGTTAAACTGGTTCTCTACTTAATGCGGAGATCCTTTCTAACAGCAGATCGTTTTGTCGTCCATACAGTACTTAGTAAAACCCGTGTTTGAATATTCCATTCTAGCAAAAAATTCCTAACTTCAAATCCCTTATTTATAAAAGATATTTCATTTCTGATGCGTGTTGTACGGTTGGCCTCCAGGGTGTTGGCACGATTCTTACCTGCAAAAACACTTTTAAAGACTAAATCTGTCCTCACCGTAACGTAATTCTGGCATAAAACATTATCGAAATGAATATGAATTTACTTTTAGATGAGTTTTCAACCCCAGCATCGTAGTTATCCATAGAAGATGTATTAGTTTCATATCGTCTCAACAAAAGGAAGGCATCAGTTCCTGTCCTTGTTTCTGCTTCCTAGACCAGTTTACCAGAAAAGATCATGATGATATCTACCACATCCAGGTTTAAAATCGCCTTTGACAACGTTCAGAAAGTATATAGATGCAATATTTTCTGCCTTTACCATTGCTTGCTTTTTTCTATTTTTTCTTTTTTGCTAATAAATTATATTGATTGGTCTTAATATAGTGATTCACTTTCTCGGTTACAGAAGGAAATCTGCTAAGCATAGATTTTGTTCAATTATATGTAACAGTAGTTTTAATGGCGGTTCATAATTGCTTCCAATGGGAATCGTTTGTTATCATATTGTTTACTACTTTCTCAAGTTGTTAATAATTGATTATAGAGTTTCGATCTGATTCACATGTGCAGTGTCTCAGGCTCAACTCGTGAGACTAAGACATTTTGTAAAGAGAAAGAAAGAGCAAAGACGAAAAGATATACACATGTGCTTATAATAACGTACCGGAGTAAAACAGGTTTGTTTTGAACAGGTTTTCTTTACTTTCTGCAATACAGCAGTGCACATGATAAGTAGTTTGTTTAATTTTCGTCTTATAAGATAAGATAAGATAAGAAGCCCCCCCCCCCGGCGATGCCCAATTACAAGATACACTTAAATATGATCTTTTAATTCATACAGATTTCGTATTTATTATTATAGAGTAAATTTTCTCTTAATTATTATATTGTACCCAGTATTGTACGCGGTCGTAAAATACGCTTAAATATATTTTAATGCATGCAACTTTCGTATTCATTATTATTTTTTGCACCCAATATATAGTAGTGATTTCAAAAATTAAAAATATATGACTCGGATGCCATCAGCTAAAATCGAGACCAAAACATATATCGTTCGAGTTTTAGTTCGTTCGAGTTTTAGTTCGTTCGAGTTTTAGTCGATAAGTTCGAGTCTTAATTGAAAAGCTTGCTAAAAATGACGTCATTACATTAACATTTGAAACGGTGACAGAAACATCCAGACTTTTAGTATATTAATAGAAGATAATCTGTTTGGATTAAGTCAGGGTTATTTCCCTTTGATCGGACACTAAAGATCTAGACTCATTAATTATATTCTCTCCTGTGAAAACTAACCACAAACAGTTCTATATATACGAGAAAAAATGTCATAAAGCAATACACACTTCATCTTAGAACTGCAAGGCTATCCTCGTATTATTTAAACAAAGTTTTGTACTATGAAATCTAAAAAAAAATATAGCATTATTTAATTGAACTCCTCCGACGCTTTTTAATAAGTTGGTGTTATGAATATCCAGCGTGTGCGTGTACTTAAATAACATCTAAAACCAGCTGCGAAAATTGACAACCAAGATATCCAATGCAAATAACGTGCGTACTTTAGAATGGGCAACCCTGAATGGGTATCCATCACATTGACATGTTTATCTCGATAGCTTTTTTGGAATCATAATATTAACATAAGCGAATATATAAACATAAATAACTATGACAATTATTTTGTGACGTCAGACCATGCGCGTCTTTTAAATTGGAGCAGAATTTTTATAAAGATCGTTTTTATACGTAACTCATGATTATCCAAATTTATTCTTTCTATTTCTTATATTATCAGTGATTACAATAGCCATCATTATTACACTCTGTATTTATTTTCCTGTATGTTTTAATAATAGTGTGAATTAATATTTGCAGTAATATGCTTTAACTTTTTACCGTCAGAATTTTTTTATGCAATAAATATTTTTTTTTAATCATGAAACCTGCACGTGACAGAAGTGCAAATTGCTGGGTCCTTCAGCCTCACTTTCTTTCTCACTTTGAGCCGGAACTTTCTTTAGGGAGGGACTTTCCTCCCCTCACCGTTTTCTCTGTTTGAGCAAAAGTACACTCGCCTATCCGTCCGAGTTCGGTCTTTTATTCCTCTCAAATCTCGGGAATTCTCGCGGTTAGTCTCGCCTTCTTTCCCATAAAACCAACCACGCCTACCGCTTCTTCTTCTTCTTCTTCTTCTTCTTCTTCTTCTTCTTCCAGTCCCTGTGTATTGACAGCAATCAGAATAGACTTTCTGTCTTTTGGAGGTAAGTGAATTAGGAGAATTACTACTACAGGAAGTTAGCGTGCAATTGACACAGGAACATAAACAAACCCCTCATTCTCTTGTTGAACCTTGCACAGACCCGTACTTTGAAGACCAGCTGGGCTGACAAGCCATAATAGTAAGAAATATTTCTTATACGGGTTTTTTTTTGAAAAGCGAGTTGAAAGTACAATTTAGCGGCAAAGAAAAAAGTGTAGATATATTTTACCAAGTTATACGAGTTGTTAGGTACGCTTGGCGATTTATAACATTTAAAATTAGCTAAAGCAATATAGGAGCATAGATGACTGACTGACTCTCTTAATCATAAAGAAATAAGGAAATATTTACATTCGATTTCACATTTTTATTACACTTTTTTACAAGGAAGCTACCACTTATCAAGGCCCGAAGGACATTGGAGGTTAAGGGTTAAATAATGTAAAGTAGTTATATAATAATCGTTAATCGTTTAGATTTGGTAGAATTTTGATTATTTAAGAGGATGGATCAACAAGAACTTGTTTATATTGGACTTAAAGGCTACCATATTGTAGTCCATCGGGAAGCAGGGAAGTGGAGCAGTGTTCCACAGGCGGGAAATTCTAGGAAAGAAGCTTTGTTCATTGAATCTGCGTTTAGATTTAGGCACAGATAGAGAATTGGAGAAATTGTTAATAGTGGTTGTAGCTAGTCGAGTGTTTTTGTGAAAGTTTGGCAAGGACGGGCATAGATAGGAGCTCGGATGAGCAATTACCATGAAAATAACTGTAAAAGACAGACAGGCTTGCAACTACTGCACTTTAGTTAACGAACGTATAATAAAATGTCATGATAGATAGAAGCTCTTAGACCACTCAAATGCTTATTTGTATATTAATACGGTAAATGCATAACAAGGTGTTAGCGATTACATCGTTTTTCTTTCAAGAGTTATTTATTTTCCAATTCATAAAAATACTACGAAGGTCGTTCACTAAGTAAACTTTTAAAATTAAAAAAAAAAAACACTAAAGAGCTACGAAGACGGGAATGGTACCATGAAAACGAGCGATCTTTTGAGCGCCAAAATTTATTTTTTTTACATAGTTAGAACTAATCTAAATGCACTTTTGCCAGCGATGAACGATGGCTGTGCATGGGCGTCCAGAGCGTGCTTTGTAATACACGGGTCGTTCCAAAAGTAAAGACTATTTTTAACTCAAAACATTGAAGAGCTACGAAGACGGGAATAGTACCATTAAAACGAGCGATTCACAGGGAACATGAGCTGAAACAGATACATTGAGAGCATTGCCAAGGCTGCTGCGAAGAAGGTGCGCTCCCTCTACCGTGCTAGAAAGCTACTTACACCTGAAAGTATCCTATATCTCTATAACGCCACCATTCGCCCATGTATGAAGTACTGTTGTCACATTTGGGCTGGTGCATCTGCTACTAATCTCTCGCTCTTGGACAGGGTTCAGAAGAGAGTCTCCAAACTGATAGGTTATGAACTGTCATCTAGGCTTCAACCTCTGTCCCACCGACGTAATATTGCATCCATCTGCCTGTTCTACAAGTATTTTAATGGTGAATGCTCCAAGCTACAAGCCCTTGTACCCCCTCAACGTAAATAGCCCGGTAAAAAAGCAGAAAAATCCCACCCCTACACAGTGGAGATCCCTTATTGTAAGGAAGCCTTCTACTCTAATATTTTCTTCCTCAGAACTGCTAGACTTTATATATTAAATAAATTAATTCTTTTCATATTCTGTGAGACTTTCCATAATATTAATAAAGAACGTGAGACAAACCATGGTATTATATAGCCGGAGTCTCTCTCTTTCTCTCTTTCTCTCCCTTTGTGTGTTTGTATGTCTGTCTGTCTGTCTCTCTCTGTCTCTCTCTCTTTCTCTGTATATATATATATATATATATATATATATATATATATAATATGTGTGTGTGTGCGCGCGTGTGTGTTTGTATTTCTTGCTTGTGTCAATATATATTCGGTCGTAAACAAATATATAACTGCGTCCTTGATATCTAAAAATGTGTGTATACAGAGTGTAGAAATATTCATTGTGTCCTGCACGTATACAAAATGTTCATTATGGATGCGGGAGCTTCTTCACAAATACACGTAGTTAACAAACTATTTTTGACGGCTTTTTTCCAATCAAACGATAACAATATGTCTACTTGTCTCAGACCAAAGGAACCTCATACCTTCTTATTTTTCCAAACCTTGAAAGGATGCCATAACACCGAGTTATATCTTACACAGTCTTTATTCGTCTTATGAATTCCCTTGTTGGAGTATGGCATGCTGAGTATCTTTCTACATTTTCACTAGTTCTTCCCTTCTGCTTCCAACGGGGTCGTCCACACGTCTGTTCACTAACGTGCTTTTCACAAAATCCTTAGCTTAATCTAACTAATTATTACGTCAGCAAAGCAGGCCAAATCACGTGTGGTTCATGTAAGCTAAAACCTTATTTACTTAACTAACCAAATCCCAATCTACTATAAAATTAATAAATCGACTTTGTTGATTTTATTTCTGATTTAATTTAGGGACTAAACATTCCAAGCTGTAAATTCACATTTTCCAAAATCGAATTGTTTTTAATAATAATAATAATAATAATAATAATAATAATAATAATAATAATAATAATAATAATAATCGACCACGTTAATCGGCGTTGCCCCAGCATGCTAATATAATATTACAATTGATTGTGATTAGTGACGATCATACAAGTGCTATCGAATAATTCTTTCTTATTCGACGCTTTAACATTACTACGCTATGTTATTTATTGTTTTTAAAAGTTTATTTTTTGTTCAATTGTAAATTAGCAACCTGAAAACAAAACTGTTTGTTATATTTCAAATCAAAATCTGATAGAAATAGTCCTGTTGCATACTGGTCGATATAACACTGGGTGTATATATTTACGTGTATAATGTTTATACGTACATATTTATAAATATCTCGTATATCTTCTAGTAGGTATAATGTGTAGGTACATTCAGTTAATATTATTATAATGTTCTTTTTTATTAAGTTGCCGGCTGTGGAAGAATGGTTACACATATAAAGACAGTTCATTTGCTAAGCGGGAGTACATAACATATGCTGGACATATACATACGCCCTTACTCTAGGTTGATATGTAACTGAAGGTTTCTCATGAAGCTAACACCAAATCGAAGGTATATGTTGCATAACTTTATTTCACGGATCGTTATTTCCTATCAAAGTTTCAAGACGTTGTTAGTTCTACATGATGCTAAAGTCGCGTTTCTCCCAGCTTCCAAACGCGGAGACTATATCTGCCGGGCTAACTTGTCCGACTGTCTCAGTCTGAGTCCCAACTCTAAACTCAATATGTGCTATCTCTTTCTAAACTATTTCCTCACGTCATAAGCACACGTAGCATTAAGATCACCTGATGCCATCACTAAATCATTTCATTATTTATGTTCTAATATTCAACGCTAGCATTTCCGGTACATATTTCTAACATAAATGTTTCGTCTGTAAAAATATCTTTCGCTTCGATACATAGTTTCTAAACATTCTGTTTTACTTACATCAACAATGATCATAATAATAATAGTTCAGGTAACTTGGCATCCTCTGGCAATGCTCTGCATAATGGTCCGTCTATAGATCAATCATATTTTCTTAACATTTTCTAGGGATCAGTCATATTTTCTTAACATTTTCAATGGATCAATCATATTTCTTAACATTGTCTATGGATCAATCATATTTTCTTAACATTGTCTATGGATCAATCATATTTTCTTAACATTGTCTGTAGATCAATCATATTTTCTTAACATTTTCTATAGATCAGTCATATTTTCTTAACATTGTCCATGGATCAATCATATTTTCTTAACATTGTCCATGGATCAATCATATTTTCTTAATATTGTCTATGGATCAATCATATTTTCTTAACATTGTCTATAGATCAATCATATTTTCTTAACATTGTCTATAGATCAATCATATTTTCTTAACATTGTCAATAGATCAATCATATTTTCTTAACATTGTCTATAGATCAATCATATTTACTTAACAGTTTCTATGGATCAATCATATTATCTTAACATTGACTATGGATCAGTCATATTTTCTTAACATTGTCTATGGATCAGTCATATTTTCTTAACATTGTCTATGGATCAGTCATATTTTCTTAACATTGACTATGGATCAGTCATATTTTCTTAACATTGTCTATGGATCAGTCATACTTTCTTAACATTGTCTATGGATCAGTCATATTTTCTTAACATTGTCTATGGATCAATCATATTTTCTTTACAATGTCTATAGATAAATCATACTTTCTTAACATTGTCTATAGATCAATCATACTTTCTTTACATTGTCTATGGATCAATCATATTATCTTAACATTGTGTTGCAATATTTCGGTTCGATAATGGGGTATAATCCCACACAGTCGGACGATTCTATTTATAAACGATGCTGCTAAGAACTGACGAATCAAATAAATTCACGTTCTGCTACCAGCCAATCAGAAACCAGAATTGCTTCATAAATATTAAATCTTTTCTGGAGCAATTTCACATGTTCTTTTCCCGGATTTCGACACGGTAAGAATATTTTGTTCTGTGGAACTGTCTACTACAAACAAGTCACCTCTCAGGACTTGTGTGTAACAGCGAACCATCTGAAACTGTTCTAAAAGTCAAAATGGCTTACACTTCTACAGGTTATGGGTCCAGCGTGCATCTTTATTTCGATGGATCCGAATCAAAATTCGAATTGTGGCAAGTAAAATTTCTGGGATATCTACGAATCCAAAAGCTACACAAAGTACTACAAACACAACCTGAAAACAGAAACGACCCCGACTTCATTGAAAAGAACGCAACTGTCTTTGCGGAATTAATACAGTGTTTAGATGACCGAAGTCTATCACTGGTAATGAGAGAAGCCCTGGATGACGGTTACAAAGCATTAAACATATTGTGAGAGCATTATTTATCGAAAGGAAAACCCAAAATTATTTCTTTATACACTGGACTGACCTAATCACAAGAGTTTTCAATGTAGATACAGGACTCAAAATGGCGACTACATTAAAAATGTAGAGAGCTCTGTTAGCGAACATACATTTTTATTTTCGTGTACATTTGATGCTTCAACAAACAATAATTTTCTTGTCGATTGTGAGGCCACGGCACATGTGATTACAAAGGAATCTGATTTTATCAATTTTGATCCCAACTTTAAGCCACAAAATCATTTTGTAGAACTAACTGACGGGAGTCGAGTCAATGATATCGTTTTGAAAAGAGGCAATGCGAAAACCTCGCTAAAGAACGATAAAGGTGAACTGTGTTTCTGTATTCTAGAAAACGCTCTTCTAATCCCAAAATTTAAACAAAATATATTTTCTGTACAAGCTGCCACAAAACAAGGTGCAAATATAAACTTTAGCCCCAATAAATCAAAACTGGTATACCCGAATGGAACTGTATTCGACATTAAAGAAAATGGAAGACTATATTATTTAAATAGCGTAGTCCCATCAAAAACCACCTGCCATGATCTACAAACATGGCATAAAATTCTTGGACACTGCAATATTCCTGATATCAAAAGGTTGCCGACTGTAGTTGATGGAATGCAAATACAAACATCAAAAACCTTCAACTGCGACGTCTGTACGCAAGGGAAAATGACAAACTATCAAAGCAAGATACCAGAAAAAAATTCTATCAATGGTGCATTGTGACTTAAACGGTCCCGTAGAACCGATGGCCAGAGAACATTATAGATATGCATTGAATTTCGTAGATGACCATTCAGGTTTAATAATGGTTTACTTTTTAAAGAACAAATCTGATACCTTGCTAGCAATTAAGAAATATCTGGCCGACATGGCCCCCTACGGTGAAATCAAGTGTATTCGCTCTGACAACGGTACGGAATTCACCAATAAAGACTTTTAACTTTTACTAATTAACCATCATATCAGGCATGAAACATCAGCTCCTAGATCGCCACAGCAAAACGGGACTGCTGAACATGCGTGGCGGACACTTTTTGAAATGGCAAGATGCCTACTCATTGAATCAAAACACCCTAAAAAACCTCTGGACGTATGGACTTATGGCGGCAGCCTATATACGCAACAGGTGTTTTAACAAAACACTATCTAAAACTCCATATGAATCTTTCTGCGGGAAAAAAAAATTTAAGCAGAATGCATATATTTTGTTCAACTTGCTTCGCATATATAGAGAAAAAGAGTAAATTTAATATTAAAGCTGACGGAGGTATATTTCTTGGATACGATAAAAACAGTCCAGCCAATTTAATATTTTTTCCCGAAAAAAATAAAATAAAAAGAATCCGGTGTGTAAAATTCACAGACACCTTTAATTGTAAAGACGAAAACCCGTCATATGAAGAGGATGGAATTATATTACCTCAAATAATTAGAACAAACGAAAACAATAAAAATGACGGAGACGAGAGTGCCCATGATGATGATGGTGATGATAAAGTGACGAGATATCCCAAAAGAAATAGAAGACGACCCGATTTTTTTTGTGGTCGACAATATAGAGGATTATAAAATCGACTATTGCTGTTCAATAAGAAATAGAGGCCTTAACCGAAAATGATACCTATACGGTAGTGCCTCTCCCAAGAGATAAACATGTTATTTCTACCAGATGGGTTTTTACAAAAAAAAAAAAAAAAAAGTACAGACTCGGGCGTAGAACAGGGCAAAGCAAGATTTGTTGCTAATGGGTGCTCTCAGATTTACGGTAAAGAATACTTTTCTACGTTTTCACCGACAACAGGCCTTGCGACAATGTGACCTGGACATCCATCAAATGGACGTAGGGAATGCTTATTTGAATGCCCCAATTGAGTGTGAAATTTATATTACCCCTCCAGAGGGATTTATAATGAAAAATAAAAATAGCGTGTGGCGACTTAACAAGTCATTAAATGGTCTAAATCAGAGTGCTCAGTGTTGGAACACAGTATTCCATGATTATATTATTAAACAACAATTTAGACAATGCGCTGTAGACCTCTGTTTATATACCCAACACAAAGACGATAAACTACTGATTTTGGTTTTGTGGGTCGATGATATTTTAATCGCATCATATTGTGACATGTTAACTGATGTTAAGAACAAATTAAGTAAAAGATTCAAAATGACCGATCTTGGCAAAATATCCTGCTTTCTGGGGATAGAATTTACTCAAAGCAAAGGACTTGTTACGATGACTCAATCGAGGTACATCGACAAAATGTTACATAGCGTATCATTGAGGGCACCATTTACGTTTGGTGTATAACATAAAAAGATTCCGTGTGCGTATGATTGTCTCTAATATAAATGGTTGTGTGTTTGGTTATCATAAAGGGAATCGTGTGTGTGACATGTATTTTCAGAAGCTACCTCTGCTTCTTCGATGTTGGACCATCTGGAAATTTCTCATCCTGGAGGGAGACTTGATACCTGTTTGACGAAGATTTATCACTCCAAGACGATGAATGGGTTTTATAGTTTTTATTTCACTTTCCCCAGAGGTCCTGCAGAAGGTGGAAGTGAAATCGGCCTGTGTGGGTTCTTCTTCTACACACGTTAGCGTTCGTCTCCCCCCTCTGTGGAGAGGAGGAGACAACGGGAAGCCGTCCGTCTTCTTCAAAGGCCAAATCAAATCTTACAGATCTAGCCAACCTGACCACGTCACTCATATGTAATCTGGTCAGCTGACCTTCGGTTCTGGTAAACGTGTCTACACTCCACGTTCACTCACCCCTCTCTCTCTCTCTCTGTCTCTGTCTCTCTCTGTAACATTCCTTCCACCCCTTTTTATCAAAATGTATGGCGAAGGCATAAATTTTCTACTTCCCACATTTACTAAGAATGGGATATATATGCTCACCCCACTGGCAAAGAAAACTGTCATACCTTTATTCAATAATTAATAACATATACTAAGTAAAATAATATCAACAATTAATACCATGTGGCGCTAATCCTTGCGCCCTCGAAGGTCAACAACTCCCTGTGACCCCATGGTCTCTTCATAATTTAAATCAGAATTTCAGGAGCATCCTTTACTCCCATCGACACTACGCGTGATCGATAAATTCTCGGCAATCAACCGAATAATAAAATCGAGGTCCATCTGCCTCTTCAAAACGGACTATCATCGTCCTTGGCTTTACAGATCAGCTTTTCTTCCCATAGGTAGTACACAACAAAAAATTTTCCCATCCCAAGCCTTATCCTATTTATCATAAGCCTACTCTTATTACTAGTATTTTGTGGGAAACAAAAAACCTCTTAACATTCCTCATGGTGGGTAGCCTTCTATTTTCCTAAGTACTTGCATACATATTTCATTCATCTTCTCTTGAGCGATTCGTAACATAATGGCCACGTCAGCCATTGCACCCCCTCTGCCTCTTACGCCATGTCAGAGGGCATTTCATTTGCTCCCTGAAGTTGATTACAACTAGATCCGCTCACGCTGGACAGAATACATTCCGTTTACTGCTATGTCAGAAAAAAACTTTTCTTTTTTTTTCCAAAGTCGGTAAGCGCAACCTGCCTTGAAGACACATAGATTCACGGAAAACATCGGATTTCCACACATGAAGTACTCAAAGTTGCTCCATGTTGATTCTACTCGAAATCAATAGAAATCACGTTAAAAAAAAATAAAATTCGAATCACTTCTCGAGAATAATGAAATTAATAACTACCCATGTAATTCAACACCTCTCCAAAATTCTAACATGCTTGTCACAGAAATTAAATTCCATTCACGCCCCACTTTTTTCTTTCATTTCTTAATATAGTTTATTTAACCCTATATTTATCCTTTTTTTTTCTACCTTACTTATGTGGTCAAAACGTCACTCATGTCCCATCTCACTAATAACAAAATTCCAAATAACAAAACACAAATTCGTGGAAACCCAATATTGACCACGTCATCACTCCTGAGGTCGGCTGCATTCCACAGAATTCCAAATTAAAGAAAAATCACAGTCGTTTACAAAAAATACATAGACATTTACAATTAAAATACATAGTCGTTTCTAAAATAAAATAAAACGACTCACTTATAAAGTCTCAGACAATCCTAACACTCGATGGAACTAAAATTGTCCATGTCAGAAAAAAATTCCTAAGAAAAAAATCGTACAATTAGTGAAAAAGGAAAAAAAATCACATTTCAGAACCTATCCATTGTTTTTCATCAACAGTACATATTGTTTTTCATTAAAAGTTACACTTAGTTCCACAGTTTAAAAATTGCAACAAAATATTCATAACACATATTTGTGATTGACGTGTTTATCTTTTGGTAAGCTGAAAGGCTCATTCCTGACGCACACTTACTAAAGTCATATGTTCTATTTCTTTTTTTTTCTTTCTGGTTTACTCACTGGCTGTTCATTAAAAAGTTACAATTTATTATCTGTATGTCTATCGTCATAGCTGTTTTTTTTCAATTTCTCATAACGAGCTAATTCCTAATTAGTAATTACTAATCGGTTCTGGTAAACGTGCCTACACTCCACGTTCACTCACCTCTCTATCTCTCTCTCTCTCTCTCTCTCTGTCTCTCTCTGTAACAAAAATACTATTAAAATTTGGAATGGGAGAGTGAAAGAAACGATCTACACCGGTCGAAAATGATATTAATAAAATATACACACAGAATCTGAAATAATAAATGACACAGAATATCAGTGGAAAAACCTAGGGGTAATGCTCAGAGTATATAGATTTCTATATATATAAAAAAAAGTCCTGGACAAGACGTTAAACTGTATCAATTTTATTTGTATTAACACTTTAACCTACTAATACTTTTGCTTAGAAAAAAAAATCTTTGTAATTTTCCTTTTTGACATTTGAACACAATTAAAAATGGCGTCTTTTTAAATACTAAAATTCTAAGATCTCAATGATTTCTAATTTTTGTTATGCCTAAGTAAATATAAAAATATATATTTATTTTTGAGCGAAACAAACACAAGGGACTTCCCCATTATAAAAAATAGGGAGGATGTTGCAATATTTTGGTTCGATAATGGGGTATGATCCCACACAGTCGGACGATTCTATTTATAAACGATGCTGCTAAGAACTGACGAATCAAATAAATTCACGTTCTGCTACCAGCCAATCAGAAACCAGAATTGCTTCATAAATATTAAATATTTTCTGGAGCAATTTCACATGTTCTTTTCCCGGATTTCGACACGGTAAGAATATTTTGTTCTGTGGAACTGTCTACTACAAACAAGTCACCTCTCAGGACTTGTGTGTAACAGCGAACCATCTGAAACTGTTCTAAAAGTCAAAATGGCTAACACTTCTACACATTGACTATAGATCAATCATATTTTCTTAACATTGTCTATAGATCAATCATATTTTCTTAACATTGTCTATAGATCAATCATATTTTCTTAACATTGTCTATGGATCAGTAGTATCAATCATATTTTCTTAACATTGTCTATAGATAAATCATATTTTTTTTACCATTGTATATGGACCAGTCATATTTTCTTAACATTTTCTATAGATCAGTAATATTTTCTTAACATTGTCCATGGATCAATCATATTTTCTTAACATTGTCTGTAGATAAATCATATTTTCTTAACATTGTCTATGGATCAATCATATTTTCTTAACATTGTCTATGGACCAGTTATATTTTTTTAACATTGTCTATGGACCAGTCCTATTTTCGTAACATTTTCTATAGATCAGTCATATTTTCTTAACATTATTAATGGATCAATCATATTTTCTTAACATTGTCTATGGATCAATCATATTTTTTTAAACTCGTCTATGGATCAGTCATATTTTCTTGACATTTTCTATGGATCAACCATATTTTCTTAACATTGTCCTTGGATCCAACATAATTTCTTAACATTGTCTATAGACAAATTATATTTTCTTTATATTGTCTATGGATCTGTAATATTTTATTAACATTGTCTATAGACAAATCATATTTTCATAAAAATTTTCTTTAGATCAGTCATATTTTCTTAAAATTGTCCCTGGATCAATCATATTTTCTTAACATTGTCTATGGATCAATCATATTTTCTTAACATTGTTCATGGATCAATCATATTTTCTTAACATTGTCTATGGATCAATCATATTTTCTTAACTATGTCTATGTATCAATCATATTTTCTTTACATTGTCAATAGATCAATGATATTTTCTTAACATTGTCTATGGATCAATCATACTTTCTTAACATTGTCTATGGATCAGTCATAGTTTCTCAACATTGTTTATGGATCAGTCATATTTTCTTAACATTGTCTATAGATCAATCATATTTTCTTAACATTGTCTATGGATCTGTCATATTTTATTAACATTGTCTATAGACAAATCATATTTTCGTAACATTTTCTATAGATCTGTCATATTTTATTAAAACTGTCCATGGATCAATTATATGTTCTTAACATGTCAATAGATCAATGATATTTTCTTAACATTGTGTATGGATCTGTCATATTTTCTTAACATTGTCCATGGATAAGTCATATTTTCTCAACATTGTCTATGGATCAGTCATATTTTCTTAAAAGTATCTATAGATCAATGATATTTTCTTTACATTGTATTTGGATCTGTCATATTTTCTTTACATTGTCTATAAACAAATCATATTTTCTTAACATTTTTTATGGAACAATCATATTTTCTAAACATTATCTATGGATCATTAATATTTTCTTAACATTGTCTATGGATCAGTCATATGTTCTTTACATTGTCTATGGATCAATCATATTTTCTTAACATTGTCTATGGATCAATCATATTTTCTTTACTTTGTCTATGGATCAATCATATTTTTTTTACATTGTCCATAGATCAATCATAATTTCTTCACAATGTCTACAGATCAGCCATATTTCCTCACATTGTCTATGGATCAGTCATATTTTGTTAACATTGTCTATGTATAAATCATATTTTACTCAACATTGTCAATAGGTCAATCATATTTTCTTAATATTGTCTATAGATCCGTCATATTTTTTAACATTGTCCATTGATCAGTCATATTCTGTTAATATTGTCTATGGATCAATCATATTTTCTTTACATTGTCCATGGATCAGTCATATTTTCTCAACATTGTCTATAGATAAATCATATTTTCTTAACATTGTCTATGCATCAATCATATTTTCTTAACATTGTCTATGGATCAGTCGTATCAATCATATTTTCCTAATATTGTCTATAGATCAATCATATTTTCTAAACAGTTTATATAGATCAGTCATATTTCCTCACATTGTCTATGGATCAGTCATGTTTTTTTAACATGGTCTATGGATCAGTCATTTTTTCCTGATATTTTCTAAGTATCAGTTATGTTTTTTAACTGTCTATGGATCAATAATATTTTCTTTACATTGTCTATGGATCAGTCATATATTTTTTTAACATTGTCTCTGGATAAATCATATTTTCTGAATATTTTCTATATTTCAGTCATATTTCCTTAACCTTGTCTACGGATCAATCATATTTTCTAAACATTGTTTATGGGCCAGTAATATTTTCTTAACATTGTCTATGGATCAATCATATTTTCTTAACATTGTATATAGACAAATCATATTTTCGTAACATTTTCTATTAATGAGTCATATTTTCTTTAAATTGTCCATGGATCAATCATATTTTCTTAATATTGTCTATGGATCAATCGAATTTTCTTAACATTGTCCATGGATCAATCATATTTTCCAGTCATTGTCTATGGATCAATCATATTTTCTTAACATTGTCTATGGATCAATCATATTTTCTTTATATTGTCTATGGATCAATCATATTTACTCTACATTGTACATTAGACCAATCATATTTTCTTAACATTGTGCATGGATCCGTCATATTTTCGTAACATTGTCCATGAATAAGTCATATTTTCTAAAGATTGTCTATGGATCAATCATATTTTCTTAACATTGTCTATGGATCAGTCATATTTTCTCAACATTGTCTATGGATCAGTCATATTGTCTTAACATGGTCTATAGATCAATCATATTTTCTTAATATTATCTATGGATCTGTCATATTGTCTTTACATTGTCTATAGAAATCATATTTTCTTAAGATTTTCTATGGATCAATCATATTTTCTTTACATTGTCTATGGATCAGTCATATTTTCTTAAGATTGTCTATAGATCAGTCATATTGTCTTAGGATTGTCTATAGATCAGTCATATTTCCTCACATTGTCTATGGATCAGTCATATTTTTTTAACATGGTCTATGGATGAGTCATATTTGCTTAATATTTTCTATGTATCAGGTATTTTTTTTAACATTGTCTATAGATCGATCATATTTTTATAACATTGTCTATGGATTAATCATTTTTTCTTATTATTTTCTTTGTTTCAGTCATATTTCCTTTACATTTTCTATGGATCAATCATGGTTTCTTACCATTGTCTATGGGCCAGTCATATTTTCTTAACTATGTCTATGGATCAATCATATTTTCTTTACATTGTCTATAGATCAATCATATTTTCTTAACATTGTCTGTGGATCAGTCATATTTTCTTAACATTGTCTATGAATCAATCATATTTTCTTAACATTTTCTATGGAGCAGGCATATTTTCTTAACATTGTCTATGGATCAAATATATTTGCTTTACTTTGTGTATGGATCAATCATATTTTTTTACATTGTCCATAGATCAATCATATTTTCTTAACATTTTCTATAGATCAGTCATATTTTCTTAACATTGTATATGCAT
>NC_136500.1:62012651-62125151 GCF_053919585.1 Euprymna scolopes
CACAGACACGTTCACTTATATATATATATATATATATATTAATAATACCCTGTACTCTTATTTATCTATCTATTCATCAATGTAGATAGAAATAGATAAATATGAATCGTCTGAGGCAGATAAATATATATAACGATATATGAATATCTGGAAATATATGGGTTGAAATATAAATATAAATTTAAAGATAAATAGATAGAGATAATTAGTTGCGTGTATAAACAATGCAATTAACTCAGTTATAGATATGTAATACGATAGTCTTCGATAATTGGAATCTGGAAAAATGATGTGGACGTAATTCGTTTCATTTTGCATGAAACAGAAAAGTAAAGAAATTGCCCAATGACAATTTCTGGGAATTATTTCCGTCTTTTAAAATACGGTCTCGAGCGAGCAAAAAAGTGTTAAAACAAAATAATTGATACACAAATCAACAACCATCGTTTTCATTCTGTTCGTCTTGTAAGTTGTTCGTTCAGATTTCTCTATGAATTCTGTTCTGCTTTTCATTGTGTTCCTAACAACAAACAGCCGGTTAGAAATGTTCCCTCGCCTCCCCACCAATCAACAGAGATTATACCATTCCTGTAATTACCTGGTTCCTATTGATTGCGGTATAGGGCTGGTACTGTGCAGTTATAAGAAGTACCCTGACAGGCTTTCTCTTCTGTCTTTGAGAAAAAGTTAGTTTATTGCTAATCGCCTGAGGCCCCTTCATCGGGGAATGCTGGGTACTTTTTGAAGATCAGAGTGCTACTCCTCGGGTGCGCCGACTTCTCAGTCCCACTTTCCGACCCTGGTATCATAGTTCTTGCAGTGGGAGAGAACGAAATTTGCCTAACAACAAACAGATTATTTACCATTCTGTACTCTTACTCAAATTTATATGCATAAAAATTAATTTTACCTTGTTGCTTTTTTTCATAGATGTAATAATACTTAGATGTGAGTGTGTTAAAATGGCTTAAAAAGGAAAACTTAGTTTTGTAGCCACATTAAGCAAGGATTAATTTTCCATTAAAAGTTAAGATTAGAAGATTAAACCAATGTGTCAACATGTTACGTTATAGTAGGAAGTTGAAACAAAAACCCCCCAACCCCCCCCCAAAAAACACACACAAAAAAAGATAAAACAACGCGGATGTCTTTTTCGAAGCTCTTTAGTCTAGCTCTTCATGACGTGACTGGAAAGAGATTGAAATTATGCAAACATCAAAAGAAGGTTGTTGTAAAAAAAAAAAATAACTAAAAAAACACACACACACAAAATAAAAATATTAAATAGAGATTAATATGCAATCCAGAGAAAATAATGGAGTTGTTCTTTTTAGTTGCTTCTGCAGCTACAAAAAAGACGACTACCATGAAATTAAATAAAAAGAAAGATATTAAAATCAGTAATATGGCAACGACGAATTACTGCTACAGCTGCATGTAATCAATACAAGGCGATATCTGTTTACGTGATTAAATGCCGTCCAGATAATGAGGAAGAACAGTTGGTTATAGTAGTTTCTACACAGCGTAAATAGGTAAATAAGTATATATGCATTCGTTCAAAAAATGGAATAGATACCAGATTCTTTGATTATTCGAGCAAGTAGTCAGTAGATAGGGAAAGTTTGAGATATAATTAAGTAGTTTTGTGCTTGACAGTTGTAGTGTACGTATAACTCAAGTTCACGATCATCTTAATAACAAATTTAGAAAATTAAGTTAACATGTCAGGAATTTGCGTCAGGACTGTAAGTTGACGTGGACTAGAAGCGAGAAAAATCCAGCATTTTGTTTCGGGGTGAAAAAGATTAAAACTATGTAAACGTCTAAATGAAGTAGCTGTAAAAACTAACTATATCAATAAGCGAAATTATATGTCGCCTAATACAAATAGTTCAATTGTGCGTTTGTTTTCTAATTTTAAATTATTAATAGAAAAAGAAAGAAATTAACATCATCCACTTCCTACTACTGTTATGTGTTATCAACGCAACATTTCATCCAGATAATCTATGAAAATAAAGTTTGAATTTAGGACACTTGCGGAGAATACGCTGTTTTATGGTTGTTGTAAAAATGTGTTATACCCTTACTTTAAATAAGAATACAGCAAGAAACACGGGGTTATGGGTGAAAGACAAAGGGGTTTATTTACAAGGGAATACATGTGAAATAAGAATTACTCGACATCTTTTCTTATTCCCTTCCTGTCTTTTTACCTTCTCCCCTAGTCACGTGAGAGGGTCAATATATCTATTGTTCATTTCATCTATGAAGAGATGTTAGGTTATTTCATTACATTACCTTCCTTCCAAGCTAAATTCTTCCATAGAATTTTGCTTCTACCATTTTTTTCCTTTTTAAACTTTGTCCAAAAAATTCGGTCCTTTTCTTTTCACTTCTCCTCACCATTTGTGTTTGCCGATTTTTTACTTTTGGAGAGTGACTGGATTTCTGAGTTATTGGTACTTCCTTGTTTGGAGGTTGTATATGGAAAAGTTGGTGTTGTTATGTGTTCAATGGCCAGTGCCTCACTGCTTGAATTCTTTACCTGTGAACATAGTGCCATTATCACTAACAATTGTTTTCGGAAATCCGAACCGACTAAATACCTCGTCCAACGCTTTTATTGTGTTTGCCGCTATAGGGTGTTTGTATTTAAAAATTTCCGGCCAGTTTGACATACTATCTATGACTACTAGGTAATAATGTTCTTTCAGACAAAGGGGTTTATTTACAAGGGAATACATGTGAAATAAGAATTACTCGACATCTTTTCTTATTCTCTTCCTATCTTTTTTCTTTCTCTCTCAGTCACGTGAGAGGGTCAATATATCCATAGTTCATTTCATCTATGAAGGGATGTAAGGTTATTCCATTACATCACCTTCCTCCCAATCTAAATTCTTCCACAGAATTTTGCTTCTACCATTTTTTCCTTTTTAGACTTTGTCCAAAATATTCGATCCTTTTTGTTTTCCTTTCTCTTCTCTTCACCATTTGTGTTTGCCGAGTTTTTACTTTTGGAGAGTGACTGGATTTCTGAGTTACTGGTACTTCCTTGTTTGGAGGTTGTATATGGAAAGTGTCATATAGCACTTCTATTTGTAACTCTTGGTTTCTGACTGTTTCTATGTATCGGGGTCTCAATGGGTTAATATGTTTTTTGTGGAAAAAAGTCTGCCCTTTTATAATGTAAACCATTCTCCCAATTCTTCTTGAGATTATGCCTTCTTCTCCAAAACTCTTTCCTGCCCGATAATTTTTGAAGAAAACTTTATCCTCGTCATTGTAAGTCTTGTACCTTACATTATCCTTGATACTTTTTTTTTTACTTTTTCTATTGGGATTAACCGGTCGAACACCAAACGTACCTTCCTGGCAAACATAATTTCAGCTGGGAATAATTTAGCATTTGTATTTGGATTTGGTGTTATCCTATATATTGCTAAGAATTTTTGAATGCTTTTTTTCTTCCGTGTCAATGTTATTATTATTTTTTAAAGCTCGTTTAAAAGTATCGACAAATCTTTCAACTTGTCCGTTTGATCGAGGGTTAAAAGTTGGTGTTATAATGTGTTCAATGGCCAGTGCTTCACAGTAGTGCTTGAAGTCTTGACCTGTGAACATAGTGCAATTATCATTAACAATTGTTTTCAGAACTCCGAACCGATTAAATACCTCGTCCAACGCTTTTATTGTGTTTGCCGCTGTAGGGTGTGTGTATTTTAAAATTTCTAGCCATTTTGACATACTATCTACGATTACTAGGTAATAATATTCTTTCAGAGGTCCTGCGTAATCGATATGGATGCGTGTCCAGGGTACATCTGTTTTAGGCCAAGGTTGCTTCCGTATGGGGGCGGGGGGAGATCTTGCGGCTAGTTGCCAACCTTTGCATAATTTCACCATTTTGTCAATCTCCTGATCCATTCCAGACCAGTATGTGAATCCTATCATTAGGGCCTTCATTTTGAAGATTCCAGGATGTCCCATGTGAAATTCTTTGAGGATTTTCTTTTGTCATATTTGCGGTATTACCAATCTGTCTGCGTACATCAGAGTTTCATCACACATAGAAAATGGAAACACTTTTCATCCTTTTCTATTCTTTTCGTCTTGTCCCACTTATTTTTTTTTTATCTTATTAATATATTTATCTTATTCTTTTGTAGACTAGGTTTTTGGAGGGCGTTACACTAGCAGTATCAGAATTTTTGTAGGAATTTTTGACACCCCTAACACGAAACTGCGAATACAATATAAAAATCTCGTAATTTCTCTGTTAAAAGTGGGTTATTTATTTTCTTTATGGATTATACTTCCAAAATAAACTATTACAGTTGTTTTAAAAGTAATAAAAATATTTTTATTTTTTTTTAAAACAGTAATGAATTTTCCGAACTCAATATTTTTCAATTTTTAAACTTAATATTTTTCAATTTTAAAAATCTATCAAAATTTTTCTATTGATTCTATTTTTACGATATTTTCAGGGTCAATGTGAAATTTTATGTTCTTTCCAATAAACCGAATATAATATTTTAGACAAACGTTTTTTTTAAATTCACGCCCCCCCATTTTCACGCCCCCCCCATTTTCACGCCCCCCCATTTTCAACTTTCTCTTAAAAAGTAAATAATTAATTTATGTTTAATAGTTTTATATATCACAAATTGAAGAGAAAAGGTCAATAAATAATATATTCAAATTTAAAACAAACAAAAAAATCAGTTTTTTAGAAATTTACCTGTAAAGTCCGAAGTTTAAAACCTTATTTTATAAGAACACATTTTTTCTTTTTGTCTTTTTTTTTATTTTTTAATGAAACCTTGGTCCTTGCTCCTTTAATTGAAAAAAAAATTAGGGCTTGAATTACATTTTTCGAGGAGTTATAAGCTTAGAAAGATAGGGGGTCGAATAATTTACGCCTCTCATTTTGAAATGTCTATTAAAAAGTAAATAATTAATTTATGTTTAATAGTTTTATATATCACAAATTGAAGAGAAAAGGTCAATAAATAATATATTCAAATTTAAAACAAAAAAAAAATCAGTTTTTTAGAAATTTACCTGTAAAGTCCGAAGTTTAAAACCTTTTTTAAAAAAAAAAACACATTGTTTTGTTTTGTTTTTTTTTTTTTAAATAAAACCTTGGTCCTTACTCCTTTAATTGAAAAAAAAAATTAGGGCTTGAATTACATTTTTCGAGGAGTTATAAGCTTGGAAAGATGGGGTGGAATTATTCACTATTTTCACGAAATTTCTGACACTGCTAGCGTTACACACAGGAAATTGACACCGAACCAACAGCATACGAGCGTTCCTTTTCGCCGTATTTTTTTTCTTATGAAACAAAAGAAATTTGAAATGGACAACTTTCAAAAGTGTTCTTTACAATGCTTCGTGAAATGTCAATTTCTGTCTTTTATTTTATCAGTAGGACCGTAACAGACTGAATAAAAAAAATATATAACTTTTTGTGTGTGTCTTAGTTTTTTTCAGTAGTTGAATTTTTCCGTGCAGTATTTTTTCTTTTCGTTTTCCAATATGTTTTTTGCTTAAAGTTTCCTTTTTGTGAATTAGAATCCTGTCGCCATTTGTTATATCTTTACTTTAATTAAGAATACAACAAGAAACACAGGGGTTATGGGTGAAAGACAAAGAGGTTTATTTACAAAGGAATATATGTGAAATAAGAGTCACTTGACATCTTTTCTTATTCTCTTCCTGTCTTTTTCCTTCTCCCTCGTCAGTTACGCGAGAAGGTCAATATATCTATAGTTCATTTCATCTATGAAGGGATGTTAGGTTATTCCATTGCATCAAAATAGAACGGGAATTTAAATTTTGTTCCGTTTTAATATTTTTTTATTGTGCGCCCCCAAACGAAAGTCAGCGAAAGAATAACCTTCAACAATCGTACTTTTTATATATAAAAAAAACAGAACATTTTTTTTTTCATGAGAATAAAATTTTATTAACAAAAACGAAATAATTTAATTTTTAAACGAAAAAGATAAATTTGGTATATACCTTTTTGGTATTTTTACATAAGTTCAACTCACAGTTTACATTGGAAATGCCGACTTTTATAAGGGTTCGGGTACGCTTACAACGAATAAACACCTTTACCTACCCATGTTAAGAACGGTCTTCGGAATAGTCACCCCAACCTCCCCATATTAAGAACGGCTTTCGGAATAGACACCCACAACTTCCCTATGTTGAGAAGGCTTTCGAAATAGACACCGCAACCTTGTCAGCATACCCGAAAACCTATAAAAGTTGACATGTCGAATGTGAACGATGAGTTTGATGTAATGTAAAAATATACAGAATTTAAAACGAAACGATATTTAATTTTCCGTTCTATTTTTAACAAGAACTGTAAAACAGAGCATTCTCCGCAAGTTTTACCGGATTTAAAATAGTGCATCAGTAAGCCAAATATAAGTTATATAATATTCTTTGATTGGTGGAATGAAACATATTTGGAATAAAATTAAGTAGCTAAGTGTTAGACAGCTGTAGCGTACACAGTTGAGAGTCTCTCCTTATAACGACATAAGGGTAAAATGTTCCAATAGATCTACATTGTCAGAAATAACCCAGCGCAGGAAATTTAACGAGAGGATAAATTTTTATCATGAAACTTCTATGAAGCAACTTCCTGCTACGTAGAATGAATTCCAAAATGGCTTCGCGATCACATATGGGACAAGATGAAACAACAAGACGTTAACGAAAAAATATCTACAACGTATGATCGGTGATAGAAACTTTCTTGTTTTATTTATAACAAGTTGGCTCGCTGGAAATAAACTGTCGGGATTTGACTCAGAAATGCATATTAATCAAAATTTGTTTAATATGTGTTGAAGATGATATATGGTTGAAAAATAAAAAAAAAATCCTAATACATAAGAAGTGTAATTTCACGTAAATAATATCAAGGGAAATTCGCAATTATAAAGACACGTAATTGCTAATGAACAAAACAAAAATCGCAGCTTTTGCCATTTGATATGCAATTATTTAGAAAAATTGTCAAGAAATAATTTCGATAAAATACAGAGAATTGTACAGAATATTAAACTTATAAGACATATAATTTTCTTGCTTGAACATTTTCAATAAGATATATTTTTAATATTTAAATATACAGAAATGAATAACGTTTAGATCAATTATCTTATGATGACGCTCTCGTATTTTCCCGGGTTCAGTGCTCTACGTGAAATTGCGCGTTTGAATTGAAAATATAAATGAAATTAATGAAAGGCAATAATCAGCAATTTATGATTTTTGCGGACAATTAAGTGATTAAAAAATATGAGTCAATATTTATTGATATACACATTCTGTTAAATATTTAATCCGATAATCTCTCTTAATTATTTTTTCACTATTATTTCTGAATTCAGAGAATTCCATTTTACCATTTCCTACGCTGATTCGTATACAGCATAAATACGTTAACACACAAGTTCCCGTTATATCATCGAAGTTAAGCAACGTTGAGCCTGACCAATAGTAAACTGGGTGACAATTTGTTAATGCCAGGTGCTGTATATGCTTGGAACCCGGAGAGGGATGGGCGCCCCTACGACACTCGAGAGTTGAGGGACACGTCTTACGCTGATTCGTATTATTTAGATTCTTCAGATTAGTTCTCATCTTGAGTGTTATTTTTACAAAGGTTAGGCTGATGTATCTTTTTTTTTTGGCAAAGGAGTCACCACTTATCAAGACCCAAAGGCCACTCGAGGATAAGGGTTAATAAGTTTACAGGGGTAAATGGGACAATGACGTAGTCATTGTTAATAGTGGAAATTTGGTAAATTGGATTACTTAAGGGGAACGGCACATCAAGAATTTGTTTACGTTGGACTTGAAGATGACCATATAGTCAGCCGGAAAGCAAGCAAATGGAAGACAGTTCCATAGGTATGCAGTTCTAAGAAAAAAGTTTTGTTCATAGAATCTACGTTTAGGTTTAGACACGGATAAAGAGTGGGAGAAATTATTGAGTGTTTTAAGTTAGAAGAGTGTTTTCATGAAAGATTGGCAAAGTGAGGCCATAGATTGAAGCTCGGACGAGCACTTGACATGAAAATAACGATAGAGAAGAGACAGACTCGCAACGTCCCTTCTGTGAGAAAGAGGTTGCAGGGAAGAGAAAAGGGCATCCCCCACGAAGCTACGAAATCTATTTTGAACTCTGTCAAGGCAGGATAAGATATTTCTAGTTGCGCCTGCTCAGATGTGGCAACAGTACTCCATCCTTGGACGTACCTGACTCTTATATAAGTAGAGAATTGCATCAGCAGTGAGATATCTTCTGGATCGATAGAAGGATTCCACCATTTTCCCAGTGACCTTGGCAACAGATTTGATGTACGTGCTCCATTTCATATCAGGAGTAATGGTCAAGCTCAGGAGCTTGTCAAAACTTTTGAGCCTACCCAAGATGAGAGCCATTCATTTCAATTGATGCCAGATGGGGATCAGAGCGTTTATGATATAAAGACAGACGCTTAGTTTTATATAAATTAAAAGTAGCCAGTCACACCTTTCCCCATTGTACCATATGTTCCAGATCAGAATAGAGAGAATCAGAGAGAACTTAGTCGTTTACGGTCTTTGATGTACTGCCATAGATAGTAGTGTCGTCAGCATAAATATCTACGAGTGATCTAAGGATATGATTTGGAATATAATTGATGTAGATTAGGAAGAGAGTTGTGCCCAGGATGGAACCCTGAGAGACTCCAGCATTAATACTGTGAGCTTCTGATTTTTGCCCATCAACCACTACTCTATGAATTATCAGAGAGAAATGATTTAATAATTGAGAAAACATTTCCAGTTATACCATGGCTGGAGATCTTGTGAAGTAGACCTTTATGCTATACTGTATCAAAGGCCTTTGATATGTCAAGAGCAAGTGCCACAGAAAGGAAGCCTCCGTCAAGAGATTCGCGAATCCTATGAGATATAACCGTAAGCACATCTGCTGTAGATCAGGCAGAGCGAAAACCATATTGTATGTCACTAAGAAAGTTAGTTTTGGTGAGGTTGTTGACTACTTCTCTATTTAACACAGATTCCAGCGACTTACTCATGACGCACAGGAGACTTATAGGTCTGTACTGAGAGGGAGATGACCGATCGCCCGAATTCCTAAATACTGGACATACTGACGAGGTTTTCCAGGGTGTTAGGAAGCATTTCTCCTTAAGACAACGCTTAAACAGCTTTGTAAGTATTTGAACTAGTTCTGGTTGAAGCTGTTTAAGCACTATAATAGGAATGCCGTAAGGACCAGTTGCTTTACTGGAATCAATGTTTTGATTAACTTGGTAACATCACGCACAAATATTTGTATGTCGCATAGAGTGTTTTCTGATACATGAGGGGATATTGGGGGTTGGCTGCCTTGATCGCAAAGGGTAGAATTAGCTGCAAATTCTTGGCAAGGAGTTTGGCTTTGTCGGATGCTGACGAGATTACCTCAGGTCCAATGATGATAGTTGGGATAGAGCACACGTTTCTGTTTAGGATCCTGTTCGCTATTTGCCCAAACTGATAGGAACCAAGCCGCTGTTCAGCCACTTTAGACTTGACGGACTGAGCATACAACTCTCTTGCGTATTATATTACTCTTTTACAGTAGTTGCTGGCAGTCCTGAACGCGGCTTTAGTCTCAGTACATTTATTACGTTGGAAGCAATGAAAAAAAGTGATTTTTGTGCGCAATGGCAGCCGCACATTCTGAAGAGAACAACGGTTGTCTGTTAGGTTTTTGCTGGAATTTTTTCGAAGGAATGAAACTGTATATATATCGATAATTAACCATTCCATCAGGTCTGCTACTAAAGAGGATACATCCTTTTTAAACATAGAATACAGATGTAGATATGATATAAATGAACGGAAGCTATCCCAGTACGGTATAGTGAATCGATATACCGTACGATGGAGAGATACGTCTGAGTCGTATTACATTTCGTTTTAACTGATACAACCTAGTAGTCGAAAGATCCCAGTGGAGACAGAACGGAAGATGAATATAGCTCAGGGCAGGTTGTGAGAAAAAGGTCTAGGACACTTGAATACTTGCCATCAGTGTCGAGCACACGAGTTGGTTCGTGAACAATCTGAGTGAGGTCATAAGCAATGGAAAAATCATGACAAACCCCCCACTCCCTCATCATCTATGTTGTTTGAGTGGGTTAACCATTCCACATTGTGAACATTGAAGTCTCCACAGATGTGAATATTAGCCGGAGGATAAACAGACAGGGTGTGGTCAATTTTCTTAGATATGCTTTTAAAGATAGAAACTCTACTATTGTGGGGGTGATAGAGTGCAAATATAAATGCAGTAGTGTGAGCAAGTGCAACTGGGAAGCACATATAGCGTAATTTAGGATCTTCTCTGGAGATGCCTCTACAACATGGAAAGCCGTCTTTAATGTAGGCACATATTCCATGCCCATGACGATCTTGGGAGTCAGATTAGGAAGTTAAGTTAGAGTATCCTTTAACTACGAATAATCTAGGGAAATAGTCGTTCCAATGCCAGTTTCGCTTAGGAATAATAGATCTGGTTTAATCTCCTGTAGTTGGGATTCAACATCTAGAAGGTTGGAACGTAGACCCCTAATGTTGGAGAAGGAGACATGGTAGTGGGGTCTACATTGGATATTGTAGATCTGGGTTTAATGGTGTATTTTTTCTGGAAACATTTCATAATGATGTTTTGGGATTTTCAGAATAGGTCAACAGACTTGCTTAGAGCAGGGCAGAGACAGAAATTAAGAGTGAAAATAAATGAAGAAATAAATATTTTTTGTAGCACATGAAAAGGTAAAGCCGTAACAATTACCCATTAATATGGTATCGAGAAGCCCCACTAGAAGCTACAGGATGGTCCAAATGGCAATACAGCAGCCACAGTACTTTGCACCTGCCGATAAGACAGCCTCCTTCGTGGTTAATCGAAGGTTCGGATCCCTGAATATCAGGCGGATAACGTCAGGCAAATAAAATGTTACCTTCCACCACCCTTACTAGTGACATGGCCACAAGGATAGATATAGAAACAGAACATTTCCGATAACTCTGGAGACTTTTCACGCGAAATACTGCCAACCTAGAATACAGCTTTTTCGTCTCCTTTTCAGAAAAATCACTCATTAAAATACGAGAACTGAGAGACAAATTAGGAGAAGCGAGAGTAACGGGTGGTACCGATAACGCATCCACAATGCATTGTCTACTCTCCATTAAAAAAAAGAGATAATATTAAGTTATACTTGATATAAGTCCAAATGACGTGTTTAAATGAAAGTCTGGAGATATATATATATATATATATATAACCCTCTCATTAACTGAATATAAATGGAATTGACAAACCCTTATGCAATGTTTAAAATCAACTTGCTAGATATCAGTACATCCTTGGATGAGAAAATATTTTATTAAAGAAAACAAATCAAATATAAATTAAAAATTGAAATAAATAGTTAATATTAACATTTGCAGTAAACTTCAAACCTTCTTCAGTTATATCTTGTTGAACTCGGGAATCTTTCTATCGAAATCTTACTGGGTAGCAATCCGTCATGTCATAGGTCCTTGTGCAAAGAATCATGACGTAACGGATAAAGTACTAGATAAAATTCTGTTGTAAGTGACACTTTTCTGGTGGTTGAAGATTCAATCCACAGTGCGGGCGATATTCAGAATACAATTGCGAATTAGGATTTCTACCCAGTAAGAGTTGACTGGAGGTTACATCAGCCGAAACGTAGTGCGGATAACACTCATAATAACAACAGTAGTCCGAATAATTCAAATAATTTGAATTATCAATCTTCATCTCATATATTGTTCGTAAGATCTTAATGCGGGGTTTCTGCACAGACTCCTGTAACTTAACATTCCAAAATTCCTAGTCTTACCACGTGGTGCTGATTTTACTGAAGAGTCATCAGCCTCAATACTGCTGACCGTTATCTACAACAAATCCTGTCTATGATTTATCTTAATTTCTTCCGATGAGTATTTTTCAACCAGATAATCACTGACTGATGTAGCAACCAATATCAAGGATTAGCTAACACTATCAATATTTCTGCGTATTAAAACTACGTTGTTTTTATCCATTTAAATATTTTGTATACGTATGCGCGTTTACATTTAAAGCTGCTTAAAATATTTCTAGTTTGTAACAATGATTTACGAAAGAGAATTATTGCCAGAGTATTATGGTTTTGATGTTTAATATGTGTAAGGTTTATGTTTTTCAAATATTTTAAAAATTTTAAAATAAACTACAACCATAATAAAATATGGAAATATTGGAATTTCAAAAATGGAAATTAAATTAGCTTGTTTTAATCCTATTAGCATTATTATTCGACGCATGCACAACAAAATAGATGAATTACAAAATGCATATGGCATTTTGCTTTTACAATTTCTCTCGCTCTCCTTCTCTCTCCATCTTTTGGTCTCTCTATTCACCATTTCTCTCTATATATCTCTATCTAAAATCCCTGTTCTCTCTTCTCTCTATCCTCCTTTTCCTCTCTATCATTCCCTGCTTAAGCCTATCCCCTTTCTTCCTCCTCCTTTGCTCCACCCTCTTACTTTACATTCTCATCCAAAATCTCCCTTAATATGTGTACAGCACCTCCTGTGTTATTTTAGAAAATTCGTGAACGAATTATTACAAAATAACATGTGCAAAAATCTCTCTAAAGGTCAACCGCTTAATAAATCTGCTCCTGTTAATTGCCAAAATAATGGATATTAAACAAGTACATGTGCCTAGATTTTGTCAAAGGCAATGTTGAAAGAACATATCGGCTTTGTGGGTGTGTCTTTTGAAGTTTCTTTTTAATTCTTGATTGAAACAGAGAAGCAGGGTTATCTAACGTTACCCAGGTCAAATGTACAACAAACTTTCATCTCTACTCTACTCTGTTCGTCTTTCTATTTTTCTATCGTTTCTTCTTCTTCTGTCTTTCCCCTCCCTATCCCTTGCTTAGCCCATGATTTTCTATAGATACACGCAGGTCACTCTCCTGTATATAGATTTCTTGAGAAATTAGTTGAGATAAGGGAAATAACTCGCTGGAAAAAGTTAGTTACTCCCCTTTATTACAATAAATTAGCTGAAAAACTGTCTGCGCTAATATAGTGTCAAAGAATGAATAATCTTTTTCTAACTGTTTGATATTATTTATCCAGGGCAACACCGATAAATATACCAACTTTGCGGATCTTTGTCTTGTAGTTTGGGACTTTTAGATGGACAGGCATACATAGAAAACTGTCTGTTATATAATATACTAGCATGGATACTCAACGTTGCCCGGATGGACATAAAGTTCGGTTTGGACACAGCTGCAATACTAAGGATATTTAGAACTTTCATCGATACCCTCCCCCCCAAAAAAAAGAAATGGAATCGCCCCAAAAGAGAAGAACAGCCTCCCTTGCCAGATATTTCAACAGATACGAATCTACGATACGAAGAGAAGTAACTATTCTCCGGATCTGCCCTAAAAAAATAAATTAATGAATCAAAACAACTTTTCTTTCAATCAAAATAACATTGAGTGCCAGTGCGACAAAAAAAAAAAAAATGAGCAGCCGCAACTGGATTCGAAACTGAAACGCCAAAGAGGAAAAGAAGGGGAAAAGTTACTACGTACTAGCTGTTACGGCCACGACGTCATGACTCTGCAAAATAATGTTTTAAAACATACTTTCAGTTTGATACGCGTGCGTGGTTTGCAAAAATCGGGACTCAAAAATCTTTGTTTGGATGGATGAATAATGCGTACATAAATATGTCGACAAGTTGAAATGCAAAATTTTCATTTTTACTCGCCAACGTGTTTCTATTACTTTTGCGCATGTGCAAATTCATTCATAGCTTGGAATGGTTTAATTATCAGTCTTTCTCATTTATCTGTCGATAATTCAAACGCTGGAGGACACAGCTTGAGCGCTAAATGTATTGGTTTCAATTCTGACTGATGACATTCAATTCATTTCTTTTAACCTTTTAAAATCAGTACTATACATGAGGTACAATATAACATTCGATAGAATGGCTCTGTAATAATAAATACGAGATCTGCATATTTTACGAATGGGCAAGTCCCCCCTAGTAATATATAATATTTGTTATTCGTACTATTATTACTTTCTTCAACGTTATATTCGTAACGCTTCGGTCGATATAACATTCAATCTTCTTCACGTTCATCTGTTCAAGCTTGAGAACCTAATTGTAAAACTTTAAAAATCTGATGTCAAACTGGGAACTTGTGCAAAATCGTGAGCTGGCAGATTTATTTACTCCAGATAGGTAGATTGTCCTTATTCCATCACCTATGATCAGTAGAATTGCGTTTATTTATGTTATTTAGTTAGAATTCTCTGTAGTAAAGATTGAACTTTCAAGCACTAGAAATTTGACATTTAGTACTGATTCTTAACCAAGGGTCTTAATTGTTACATCGCTATGTCGACGGGAGCCAAGAGTTCGTCGTTCATTGCAACCTCATGCCCCCACAAAAATGAGGACAATTTGGGCTGTGCGTGGTGACCTGTTATGCATTACGAAAGGATCCTGGTGTCTGAACAATTCTTCTATTTCGGTCCTTACTTCGACTAGATGGGAGATAGGGAGGGGGTCAGATCAGAGCTATAAGTTAATCATGCTCTAGTATCTATAAGTTCACCTCAATCTGATTTTTCACCCCAGAAATCAAAACCTTATTTTTCCTTTATAATTTTCCGAAAATGACACTAGAAGGAGGTGGCTGAGGGAGGACAAATAAAAAAGAAAAGAAGATGACTACTCCAAAAGAGTAATGTCTTCAAAGAGTAATATCTTAAAAGATTAATGTTTTTTTAGAAGTATTTTTCGGAGTAATGTCGGAGCTTTTTTTCTAAGAGTTAATACTTTTCTAGAAGTTAATATTTTTCTAGAATTTAATATTTTTCTAGAAGTTAATACTTTTCTAGGAGTTAATACTTTTCTAGAAGTTAATATTTTTCTAGAAGTTAATACTTTTCTAGAAATTAATATTTTTCTAGAAGTAGTATTTTGCGGTTGTCTGAGAGTAATGCCCCTACAATATGTAAAAATTTTTTTCTAAAGTAATATTTTTCTAGGAGAAATGATTTCTTCGAGTATCATTTTCTAAAAGTAATCCACCCAACATCTCTGTAAAAATTTTTTCTAGTAGTAATGTTTTTCTAGTAAAAACGGTTTCTTGAAGTGGTGTATTCTGTAAGTAATACCCCTTAGATCTCTGTAAAATTTCTTTCTTATATATTTTTGCTATGAGAAATGTTTTCTTCGAGTGGTGTTTTTTTAAAGTAATATCCCTAACATCCCTATAAAATTTCTTTCTAGAGATTATGTTTTTACTATGAGAAATGTTTTCTCCGAGTGGTGTTTTCTTAAAGTAATACCACTACCGTGTCTGCGAAATTTCCTTCTGGGAGTAATATATTACTAAGAGAAATCTTTTCTTGGAGTTGTGTTTTTTCAAGAGTAATGCACCTACCCTCTCTGTAAAATTTCACTTGTAAAAGTAATATTTTTATTGGACAAATATTTTCTTATAGCGGCATTTTATAAGAGTAATACACCTACCATGTCTGCGAAATTCTCTTCTACGAGAAATGTTTTCCAAGAACAATGTATTGTGAGAGCTTTGTTTTCAGGTAGTATTGCTTTTATATACTAATGACGATATCCTTTCTGTAGAATGTATTTCTAAGTGTAATGTTTTTTTTAAAGGTTAATACCACGTATTCTGAAAGTTGGATCGATGCCTCCGTTCAATCTCGAAAGACAAAAGTTACCCCCCTGTAGGGCCAGATTGCGCGTGTAATTTTGTGGCAGGGGTTGCGCAATCACCAACCACACCTCTCCTGAATCGACACTGCTTGAATCCAGTGGCAAGGAGAAGTCCAGGACGACTGGAAATAATGCTGAGATATGCGGAGAGCGCACACATCACTTCGGTGATCTGACGGGAACCGGCGCGTCAAACGTGATCATGCCGTAATGAATGTTGGTCATTCTGAAAGTTAAGCAGCCTGAAAGCAATTTATTCAAAGAGCAATTAATTCTAAAAGCAATTTATTCTAAGAGCAATTTATTCTGAGAGCAAGTTATTCTAAAAGCAATTTATTTAAAAAGAAATTTATTCTAAAAGCAATTTATTCTAAGAGCAATTTATTCTGAGAGCAAGTTATTCTAAAAGCAATTTATTTAAAAAGAAATTTATTCTAACAGCAATTTATTCCTGAAACATATAGTAATTATTCTAACTATGATGTTACATTTGACAATATTACGCCATTTTTTGAATACGTGAAGATCTTAGTTTAGATAAACATTTTCATTTACAAAAACCTTTCTTGGATAACGTTGAAGTAAATGTATGTATTTTATGGATAACTTTCGTATTTATCTTTCAGTATTAGTTGGACAAACATACAAACACACAATTATGTTTGGCACCATGCAGAGATAATATGAATTATATTGGATGTATATCTATGCGTGATTATATGTACGTACATGTGCGCTTATGGGTACGTACATGTGTGCTTATGTGTACGTACATGTGTGCTTATTCAAGGTCAAAAATATTCTATGTTCCCGATGAAAAAAATGTTGAGTACACATCTTTGTTTTCAACTATATTATCAAATCAAAAAGACAATCGTTGTTTATTTTCGATTTTTTGTGTTTGTTTTCCATGTGAATTTATATATTTTTATACAAGAAAATTTGTTACCCTCGTTCCAAATAAATCGGAAACTTCTAGATAAACACTCAAGTTTAACAAAAAACAAACTTTAAACAAAACGTCTTAATTACGTTCAAAATCAATAAAGCATAAAAAGAATAATTGCTTTGCTGCAATTTTCGCGTTTTTATTCCCTTATTTTCATTATTGATAGTTAATTATTTATGTTCTAGCAGGAACACACAATGACCTTCAGTATTTCTCAGTGTTTTGTATGTGCGCTGGTGTGTGTGTGTGTGTGTGTGTGAGAGAGAGAGAGAGAGAAAGAGAGAGGGGGAAGAGATAAGGGATTGACATCTTGCAAATAGTAAGCGCACTAGATTTTGTAAGCTGGTTACAGTGTTAGTTACCTCCCTTGTGGTCAAAAAAAGAGCGATATCACCCACGAGAATGGCGCCAATTCTATTTAGTGATTACGTTGATTCCGACATAGCGGAATTAGTAAAATTAGGCCGTCGTCAGCCTAGATTAATGGTTCTCACCAGTGGTCCAGGTTAACTAGCTATGGTCTGAATAGAATTTTCAATGACTTACGCAGAATTTATAAAATTTCACAAAAATATTATCAAACAAATTTTTATTTTAATAAACACAAATAAACATATAAGATTTCTAATGTCTTCATCATTGTCTTATCACAAAAAAACTAATGTGAATGGACTCGTTGTAAGTCACTTGGTCTTAGTTCATCAATCGCCTAATTTTAGAATAATCTTAGCAGGGGGACCCGACGTTGCCCATGATCGAATGAGGATCACCGAATGTTTCACACTTCCAATACTTTTATTGTCATCGAAATCGGTGAAATCGTTCATTTTTCTATTAAATTAATTGATTGTCTGTTCTAGTTGAGGACTCATCACAATGCACCGGAATGGAAACTTCATACGTTTCCTTACATAATCAACAATACATTGTTGACTACATTGCACTGTGGAGAACCTACTGTTGATTTTATCAAATTGTTTTTATTCAATGGCTTGAATTACAGTTAAAAATGTTTTATAATTCAACTGTGTCCTAAACAGAAACATTCGTTTCAAACACGCCTCTGTCTTATAAAAAAACATACTGTTTATTTTCTACATCAGGCCCTTCTGCTTATACAATGGTAAAACTTCTCAAATACATTTTTTAATGTTAGGATGTATAAGAGTGTTAACGTATGTCATAATCAGACGGTGTAATCTTTAATTATACATTTTCGTTTTTCGATTTTCGGGGCTTATTGTAGGCATTCTGCTACAATGTCTATCTAAGACAACCAGACACATAAAGAACATTTGTGTGTAATTTCTGAATATCAGCCCAGCCGTTTCAGAGTCTATAAGGGACAAACACTCTCTCACATACAGCAGAGACACACAGAGGCGTATTTTAAGTAGAGATAGCTCACTATTTTTTGACAATCGTCTAGAATAGTCAACAAAAAAATAATAAAAGCACAAATAGTCAACAAATAACTGTTACCAAAGACATGTACGTCCAAGGATGGAGTACTGCTGCCATATATGGACAGGAGCTGCTAAAAACAGCCTATCCTGCCTTGACAGAGTACAAAATAGACTTCGTGGTTTAGTGGGGGATGCCCCTTTCTCTTCCCTGCAACCTCTCTCCCACAGAAGAGACCTTGCAAGCCTGTTTTTGTTTTATCGCTATTTCCATGGCAGGTGCTCGTCTGAGCTCCAATCCCTCGTCCCCTCTCGCCAATCTTTCACGAAAAACACCCGTCTGGCTGAAACTACTGTCAATAATTTTCCCCACTCTTTATCTGTGCCTAAATCCAAACGTAGATTCCATGAGCAAAGCTTCTTTCTTAGAACTGCACGCCAGCGGAACTCTCTGCCGCTTGCCTGTTTCCCACCTGACTACAACTTGGAGGTCTTCAAGTCCAACATAAACAAATTCCTGACAAACCGCCCCCTTAAGTAAGACACTCTATCAAAACCCCCAATACTAATGATTACTACAATACTATCTCATTGATTACTGTACACGCAATAACCTTTATCCCTTAGTGACCTTCGGGCCTTGATAAGTGGTGACCCCCATGTAAAAAAAAGAAGCAAGTCTTGCTTTCTACCGATGCGCGAAGAGTTTAAGTTTGGGAACTATTTTTAAGCGTGTTTTTTTTTCTTTTAGTGATTTTGCATTACTATTTGAAAGGCTTTAAAAAAATAGCTATTTACTTGACTTTTTAGCTCGTTTAAAACAGAAAAAAGTTATATAACATAGAATGAGTTATTTATACCAAATTGATGGTTGAATATGGTTAAATTCGTGCCCATTTTTGCATTAAATACGAATCACTATTAATCTCCACTAATCCCTAATTGTAGATCGGGTACCATAATAGTTCTCTGCACCTTATCATAACAAGCCCACACAAAATTTCAGCCAGATCGGTCTAGTAGTTTCCAAGAAAAAAGTGAAACGGATAGAAAGACAAACAGAAAGACTTGGAGAAATATGTATATTTTATATTAGTGAACTAGTCTGTGTGTGTATGTGTGTGTGTGTGTGTGTGTGGGAGAGGGAACGATCTCTACTAAACTACTCTGTCAATTTTTAGTCTACAAACATGAAACTTGCTATATGAGATATTGGGACCTGTGGAACAAATTCGATTTAGATTTTAGCTGGTAAAAGAAGATGCTTAGGAGCAACATTTAAAAATAGGAACTACGCATGCACAAATATACATTTATAGTTTTAAGTACCTTAATTTATACATTTTTAATATGCATGTATCTTTTAGTACAATGGTAACGAATACCGTTACAAAGCTACCTCATATATTCGTTTAATTTTTCAAATCATTTGATACAATATAATAATCAATAGAGAATTGGCTCTATAATAATAAAGACGAAATCTGCATGAATTAAAATATCATATTTAAATTTTTTTTTACGATAGGGCAACACCAGACAGCTTGCTAGTCTATTATATAAAAGAGAGTTGTCTATTAGTGTGTTTGTGTGTTTTTATGTTTAGCTAAAAGTAAAAAGAAATACGAAATGGACCAAAATGAATACTGTACAAAATGAAAGAGCAGGGATTTGGACGTATAATAACTAAAAATTAGAAAAAAAAATCATCAATTCTTTGAGATACAAACGTCATTTTATTTGAAGGGGCAGGTAATTTGCAACGTCATAATGTCATTGCGATGTCAATTTGATGGACAGAGAGTTTGCTTACGTTGTTCTCTTTTGAGATCCGCGCTCAGCACGGGTCATTTTTTTTCTTTTTATAACACAATAATTAATCAGTAATCATTTTAAAAACATTAAAAAAACGTTCATTTTTGTCTAAAAAGCACTTTCTGATGCGCTAAAAAAAATCCGTTCTGTTTCGATTTTCATTTTCATTTTACGCAAAATCCGATTTTAATTTGAATGGTACAATAAATCCATATGCAACAAAAAAAATAATTTCTAATGATTTTATGAATATTTGTTAAAAATTGAATTTAGGACGCTGAAAACGTACATAATATATATATATATATTTTTTTTATAGGTGTGTTCTTCTCTTTGTCTTATATCGCCGGGCAACTTTCCCGAATAAAACGTGATCGTTATCGTCACTGACCTCTATTCTCTCAAATGTGATCGTCAATCCGTGCACACGTTCTTTTTATAGAGTTTTTCGCATTCATTACAGTTCGCAAACGGCTCGGCATTTGCATACGCCCGTTCGCGCTCTGTTACTATAAGTCCACTCTAATGACTCTTACAGTCTTAAATACTCCTATCTACGAGTTAAATAGAACCTATCGTCTAAAGAGTTTTTTTTGCGAGCTTATACACATTATGCAACGAATTGCTATACAAGCAAGTCGTATACAAATTATATGTGTAATTTCAACATAAAATGCTAAAATGACCCAAATCCTTTCCAAGTACTCAAATATATGTTAATTTATTCACCCATTAAGCTAAATCTGATTATATGTCTATACAAAAAGGAGTAAATTGAAACATGTTTATTACATTAAGAGGGAGTATAAAAATTATCTTAATTTATTTCAGAGAAAATTCTAAACAAGGGAGATAATAATTGGTTTTATCGATCTTTGAACATAAACTTGATTAATGTGTGAAACAAATCAAATATTGAAATACAATCGATAACCGATAATGCACCTGAAGTGAAAATGAAATTTCTTAGACAAGGTGAGCCATTTAATGATTTGCTTTCGGCAAACACAGATCAATTAAGAAGAGAAATAAAAAAAAATAATGCCTAGATTTTTTTTTCAAATCAAAGCACGTGTGCAAAACTTTCAAAAAATCTTTAAACAAGCAAAAAGGTTATGGAAACATAAAATTTGAATAATTGAAACTTGAGAAAAAAATATTAAAAATATTAAAATAAAACTAACAAAAAACGTTACTACATTTAAAAAATACAATGAAATAGATTAACAGCCTCGCCTACTGAAACAACTAAGTTGTTGACAATAGTATTTTGCCTGTCCATTCCTTTGAAGAAATTCGTAGCAATATTGAATGTGCTTGACAACGGTTCTCATCATGTTATTTAAGTTAAGAAACGTTAATTCTAGCCAGTACTAAACAGGTTACTATTTGTGAATATCAAATGATACATAGAGGTGGTCTCTCTGCTTATCCTAACATCGCTTCCAGTCACCCTCATTGTTACTTTATCCTGTTAGAAATTTCAGAAGCAAGGGCGATAACCGCGTAATTTACAATCACGCGATTATTTCGACCAATGGTATTGTGTTGTCCAGTTGCTGCGGAGGATTCAGAAGTGGCGGGAATTTTGTGTTTCAAAAAACAGATTTCAACTTGACGTAATCTCGCTCCGTGCCTAATGAACTAAGGCAGGGTTCTACCACATTTATTTCTCCGCTCATTTAAATGCGGATACTAGCCGGAGGCTAAAATATTCTACGGAATAATTACTTCATTATCATTGCCGCAAGGGGGCATATATTTTTATGAACATCGATCGCAAAGTGCATTGTTCATATCGACAGTCTGGAAGGATTACGACCCCTCGACCAATTCTACGAGCGGCCGATTCTACCAGCATCTTCAACAAGAAGAAAACTACCTTCGCCTTTCAAGGCAAGAACTTCAACTACCTACGCCTTTCAAGGCAAGAACTACCCGCCATTTGGCAGAAGCTAAAGAGGGCACTCTTTTGCAATATGGACTCCTTTTTTACCCTTTTGTAAATAAAATTATTCTTGGATTTAAGGTGAGCCTTTGTTGCTTTTCTGTGTCTCTTTCATTCTGCCATAGGCAAAACGAGTAAGAGAATTTCCTACAATCCAAGCAATACTAGTTTAGAATAAACGCGTTTGGAGATTTCCCAACCCTAACTTCACAACAGAAAGTGTAGACATCTTTACAGGCGATATCAGGTTACATATGTTACAATTTTACAAAATGTTAAACACGGAATTTCCACATGAGATTACATCAAATAGGAAAGCGGAACTTGCTTTAGAAGTTAAGGTTTAAAATGAGAGATACGTGTTGAAGATGCTGTGTTGTAAATAGAAAATATGCAGTGATATCCTACCTGTACCGAAGTAGCACTCACCCTAGGATCGTTGAACTTGCTTTCTCCGAAGGAGAAAATTTAATGAAGATATCAAATTCACAAGCGATCCTCAGTCACTTGTATATCCTCATCAGAGGAGTGACGACATTAAGGTTTTGCAGTTTTTACAAGTGTTGACGTCTTCATACATACAGTGCCTGGTATTCCCCAATGGTCACTCATCTATTATTAACTAGGCTCAGCGTTGCTTAATTTCGGTGATCTAAAGAGAACCGGCGGGTCAGTGCGATTGTGTTGTTTCAATCTCCAGTGATACTTAACAGATTAGTTTATAAATATTTTCTCTTGTTTCAGAAGCTGGAAAATTTGCTCATGATTGCTTTTCCTTATCCTATGGGATATAAAGAAGGGAAAACTTCTATTATATATATTATATTAGAAATGGTAAAAAAAACTATCAAGAATTGTTAAACCTACAAATGGTTGTGTGCTGTCATCATTAATAATGATACAATTACAATCTTACAATCTTACAATTACAATCTATACTTAAAAAACCCAAAAACAAAAAACAAAAAAAAACATAGCTGCGGCAAAAAAGAAGGGAAGTAGCTCAACTTAACCGAAAGGCAGAATACTGCTACGTGTTATCTACACAACACAACTCCAGCTATTTACGCGATGAACTCCTGTCTGGATAAACAGTTGGAGACAAACGTAAGTACACTACAATGATATAAAGTAGATAAAAAAGATATGGGTGTCATGTTTATTTGCCCCACCATGAGGGCAGAGTTTGACACAAAGTCGGTTTTAATTCAGAAAAAATCCAGCTCATCCCCCAAATTGGGTTGGGACAAAAATTAAAATTCCTTCAGTCTTGAAGTATTTCTCCTCAACTAACCGAGGACAGGACATATAAAATGTTGTATCAGAAAAGATACTACACTTTGCTACGGCGAAAGAAGAAAACATGTGATAACAACGAAAGATGTACGAATATTATTGCTTGAATTTTATGTGAATAAATGCATTGAACGCGACAAAATACATGAAAAATATTGAATGTTTCTATCAGCGAATAAACATCTTTACATTTGTAATGAATGGATATATAACGAAAATATTCCAAAAAAAAACACTAGTAACCAAAATACACAATATCTAATAACCGTTCTGATTCCGTCGGCCATTGCCCAGTAGAAGTGTTATCTTGATGTTATTCTTATTGTGGCTTGTAGTAACAATTGAATATTCAACATATGGAAGTCTCTTACTTTGAACTTATTGTTAATTACCGCCTTTAACTGTTACGCCATATATCTACGTAGATACGGTTGGAGCTGGCGAAATGAAAATAATCTACCCCTTTGTGTTAAAGGGTCACGTTTGAAATTTTTGATTTCGACATAATGATTCTCAAGTTTGATTCGAAGTTTCAAAGTTCGAGAAGGTACATCTGAAGAATCTCTGAGGTTACACCGACCGAAAGTTTGTTGTTATGAGAAGCAGAAAGAGAATAGTAGTCCGAATAAATCAAATAATCCTTATCCAAAAATTCTGAAACATAAATTAGAATTGTTATGAATTGTTAAGGATTTGTCAAGAAAGACCTTGTCTTGGATTTTTACAGGGGTATTACTTTGACTTGGACTGAAGTGAGTAATACTAACGTTCATTTTGTATTTCTTTTAATTATTTGGTATTTCTTCTCGGTTCTCTATTTCTTACACCATTTCTACGTCTTCGGTTTCAATTCTGGTTCTGAACTGATTTGTATGGGGTAGTATGTCTATGTTTATCTAAAATCCGATCTTATACCTTTGTTTTCCTCATGAAAACTTTGATATTTTTCTAGATTTATCTTTTATCTATACCAAACATTTTATTTTGTCGAAAATTATCTGATTTATCTTGTGATTAATGCGGAATTATTTAACTTTCTGTTATGTCGAACAGAAGGCTTAGAATCTATATATTAATATGCTTGTCCGTACGGTGTCACGTCATCATCATCGCAAACATTAATTAATGAAACGCGTCATCATCATCGCAAACATTAATTAATGTGAATTATCTCCCTTTATTGTTCAATCTTTATTAGTTAAAAATCATTAAACCCTTTTATTTCCCAAAACTTCCTGAACAATATATATATATATATATATATATATATATATATATATATATATATATATATATATATATGAACTGTCTATTTATGGTTCCGGATTATTTTAAAGACAATTATGCATAGAGGGTATCGTTCCACAGTTTAAATAGTATAGTATTTTACTTACATTTTTAACGATGTCTTCTGTAGTACAGAACGATTATTCTATTTTACTCAGTAATAAATATATTTTTTACATTTAACGCTACGAGTTCGTTTTTTTTTACTGTGCCACTTTATCTTTTTATTTTTTATTTTTATTTACTTTTGAGTGAGCCTTACATAACAAAAAATATGTTTAGAAATAAATGTTACAAAAGTCAAGAATGACTTTATTAAATAAATCACCAAAGTCACCATTCGCAAATACACTGAGTAACACAGAGTCAAAACATATTTTACGTCTTGTTCTGTTTTGTTTTTGTTTTACGGCATATCAAGCCATTTTCGTGTTATTTAATGCAGAATCAAGTAATTTTGTAACATTTATACAGCTTCACGTTGTTTACATAGTTATTACTTATGTTTTGTTCGTTTTATTTAGCTTCTTTTACAGGCAGTCATCATCTCCTAATGCCCACCGACAGGGCATACATCTTTAAATACTATAAAAAATGGACACAACAATTTTTTTTGATATGAAATAAAACCTTTGTTTCATTACTTACGATTTAATTTATTTAAAGAAATATTTATTTCCTATTTAAAGATTTTCAGTATATTTTATTTAACTAAAGAATTTTTCCATTATTTTTATTACATTGTTAGGTGAAGTTTCAGAATAGTTACCCCCTCCCCATATTAAGAATGGCTTACAATAGCGGTATCAAAGATTTTTTTTCCTTATTTTAAAACAAATTATTAAAAAAAAGATACAAGACCATTAAATTTATTTTCATTAAATCGCTATTTATCTGAAGGTTCAAAATAGTTAACCCTTCTCCCCATAACCGTTTTTTATGCAGTAAAATACTTTGTTTCAATAATTATGGTTTAAATAAATATTTATTCTTTATTAAAAGATTTACAGTATATTTTATTTAATTGAAATCTATATCAATAATTCGACTTAAAAAATATTTGTGAATTTCCAAATCTTCATTGAATAAAATTCAAAATAAATAGAAAAGTCTATTGCATATGTAAAAGTTAACGCTTGCTTCTTTAACTTCATTAAAAGCTATCAAAGTCAACCAAGAGCTGCTCAATATTCTGGCTTAATGGATTATTTAGCAAGGAATGAAGATAGTTATTCTGGTGTACCAGTTATTCTACCATCTACATTTACAGGAAGTCCTAGGAATCTACAACAGCTTTATCAAGATGCAATGGCAGTTTTCTGTGACCTATTCATTACTCACACGTGTAATCCAAAATGTCCTGAAATATTAAACAACTTGGGGTCATCAGAACTTTCACAAAATCGATGTCAACAATGTCACACAGTTTTTTAAATTCACAGTCTGACTCCCAAGAACCTGCTGACTGACCACTATTCTCACTCCAAGCAGCCTGTCACCGTCTCAATCATCACCAGCACTTCCTGAGAATATCAACAGCATCACTTACGATCGCATTGACCTTCAATAAAAGTTTAAACTAAAGTTCTTTGTTCTACTTGCTTCCATACGTTCATTTTTGTAATATAACAATAAGGAATTTCTTACTGATGTGTTTAAAAAGATTTTAACTACCGTGGAATTTCCATGGGTCCTGCTATTCAATTTTAATTTGCTAAATGTGTTAAAGAGCATCTCTCCCCCCCCTCTCTGGCTTTCTTACTCTTTCTATTTTCTCTCTGTGTGTCTCTATTAGAGAATAGAGAAAGAGAGAGTGAGAGAGAGAGAGAGAGAGAGGTGAATAACGTGGACAGTGGACACGTTTGCAAAAGAAGGGTCAGCTGACCAGATGACGTGGTATCATGTGATGAGGTTAGCTGATTCTTTCTTGGCAGTTTGGTTTCGGGAGTTGAATAAGACAGACGGCTTTTCAGCTGTCCCCCCCCTGGGCTGGGGAGGACGCTGACGTGTATCATCAAACAAGCAAGGTTCACCTCCATTCTGTGTCGACCTTTGGAAGGTGAATAAAAACATAAAAACCTTAATTGTCATCTTGGAGTGAATTCTTCATCCAACAGGCCAGCTCCCCTCCAAGAGACAATGAAAACCAGAGGAACAACCGACGACACATGAATAAAGGTATGTTAAGAAATGCATGTACACAAACACACACCCACGAAGACATGAACAATAAGATTAGAAACTAGACGATCACGTACACGAATCTCCTTGACAAAATCTCCTTTATGACTCCCCCGAATATATAACATATTCGTTTTGGTGCTCGTGACTAAGTTCACATCATCGATGTGAAGTCGAACCTGTGTTTAAGAAATACGACGTGGAAACAGGTCCTTAAAAGGGAAAGGAGATTTTAAGACAAGAAAAAAACAAAAACAAAAAAAAAAAAACTATACAACACAATAAAATGTCTGGAAGAAAAAAAAAAGAGAAAGAACATTAGTAGAAAAAAAAAAGAAATACAAATCAACACACACACAACGATGGTCCGTTAAAACACTAAGTAATAAGGAAAAATAATAGTAAAGAAAAAAAAAAAGAAAAGAAAAGAAAAAAAAATTCTGTGAGAAAAACAGTAGAATAACTTGGAAAAAAAACAGCTATAACGAAAGACAAACTGATAAAATATTGTTAATTTTGAATTAAACAGCAAGTGTAAAACAGAAGGACAGAAAGAAAGAAAAAGAAAAAGAAAATAGAACATATGACTTGTTAGCTACAACGTGTGTGTCAGAAATGAGCCTGTCACCTTACTAAAAAAAAAAAAAACATGTCAATCACGAAAGGTTTGTTGTTAATAATAATTTTTGTTGCAATTTTGGACTGCGAAACTTCATGTGCTTTTAGTGAAAAGACAAAGATCATGTCCTGTAAAATGATTTTTTTTTCTTTTTCGCTGATTGTGCGATTTTTTTCGTAGGAATTTTTTTTTGCTGACGTGGACAAAATTTTGTTGTTTGGATTTTATTTATTGCTAAGATGGGACTTTCTGAATGCTTATAGGATATTTTTGTATTTTTTTCATTTATTTTCTTTATGTAATTGATGTGTTCTAAAATGGTATTGTGCAGGATTTTCTTACTCTGTGACATGTATTTTTTTTTTCGCAGAATGGGGAGGTGGAATCTTGCTTGTGGGGTCTATGGAAAGAAGGATTAATAAAAGAAAAAATGTGTTTTTAATTAATTAAATAGTAATAATAAAATAGGGAGAAAGAAATAAGATTTAAACAGTGTAATAAATGATTAAAAAAAAAAAAAGTTTCGGAAGAGTCAAAGGTTCAGTCGGTATTAATTTCAATTTTCGAAAAGTAGAATAAATGTTCTATTCGACATGAGTGACGTTTTGACCACATAAGTAAGGTAAAAAAAAAAAAAAAAAGGATAAATATAGGGTTAAATAAACTATATGAAGAAATGAAAGAAAAAGTGGGGCGTGAATGGAATTTAATTTCTGTGGCAAGCATGTTAGAATTTTGGAGAGGTGTTGAATTACATGGGAAGTTATTAATTTCATTATTCTCGGGAAATGATTCGAATTTTATTTTTTTTTATCGTGATTTCTGTTGATTTCGAGTAGAATCAACATGGAGCAAGTTTGAGTACTTCATGTGTGGAAATCCGATGTTTTCCGTGAAGCTATGTGTCTTCAAGGCAGGTTGCGCTTACCGACTTTGGAAAAAAAAAGTTTTTTCTGACATAGCAGTAAACGGAATGTATTCTGTCCAGCGTGAGCGGATCTAGTTGTAATCAACTTCAGAGAGCAAATGAAATGCCCTCTGACATGGCGTAAGGGGCAGAGGGGGTGCAATGGCTGACGTGGCCATTATGTTACGAATCGCTCAAGAGAAGATGAATGAAATATGTATGCAAGTACTTAGGAAAATAAAATGTTACCATATTGTGAATTAAAGGTACCAAAATTAAAAAAAAACCATGCTGGGTGAATTTAATTGGTATTATTAAATTAAATTATTTTGGAATAGATTTGGTTGGTTTAGTTATATTTTAGGGACGTTTAGGGCGTAGTTGCATTTTTTTTCATGAGAATTACAAGGCGATTAGGCTGTAGAAAGCAGTTTTTTCTGTTGTTTTATTTTTTTGTTTATAAGCCACGGTATTGTCACAAATTAGAAAATTTGGCAGGGGAAATACTATTTTAGAGTAATGAGAACCCTGTTAAAACAATACTAGTGGTTCCAGTGAGTTGGAAGATGCCACGTAGGCCCAAGCAACGGCAATAAGTCTTGTCCAACAAAAGTCTGGCGTGCGAGGTCGCGATAATTCCTCAGGGTACGGAGCGACTGGACAGTCGGTACCAAGCCTAATCACGGGGAGATAGAAGAAAGGGAAAGATGCAGATTACGTAAGGGACAAGATAGAGCCTTATTATTTTTTTATTTTTTTAGAGGAATGTGTGAGGGATATCTGGGTTGGAATCTTGGGACTTGCTGGGAATGCGGAAAAATCACAAAGGGAAAACTACTTAGTTAGAAATCGATGGCGCATTAGTTAGGGAGTGATGATTCCGTATCTTGTCGGGTTCCAGGAACTCAAACAGGCTCCGAGTGAATCAGTGTGAAGGCGTATCTTGACTTAGACCAACCAAGGGAGTTAGTAGAAGAGCTTTGTGAAGTCCCGAAGTAGTAGATTGAATAGAACAAAGCTCCAGTAATAGGACCACTCAGAGAAAGACGTCAGGGCATTACAGTAAAGGAAAAAAAAAACTGGGACTTAGGCCTATGCTGAAAGTCGAGAACGCGAGTGGGATGGTTGGGTCGGTAGAGCATCAGACTTTTAATCTGAGGGTCTGGGGTTCGAGTCCCCATGCGATAAAGCTACCACCAACATGGAGCATCCGACGTTCTGGTCGTAATTGCGATATGCTGGCCCCATTTCGAAAAAGTGATCGAAAATGGAGTCTCCATTTGTTTGGCCAAGTGGTCCAAATAAAGAGCAGAGTCAGTGGAAAATATCCAACAATGCGACCGCCTAGACAAGATGTATATCTGCAAAGCTGTATCTTTGTCTAACTTGGAAGCAAGTTAATGTCTAGGAGGGACTTTTGAGAAGCAGCAGAAGGGTTGATAGTGTTGTAGAAGAGTACTGGTGCCTGATCTTTCTTGGAAAAGGGGTGAGTCCGGAAAGTGAAAAAATAAAGATGTACTTCAGACATAATTATTTTTTTTAGTTAGTTAGTTATTAAAAATGTATGGCTTGCCATACATTTTGATAAAAAAGGGGTGGAGGAATGTTAAAGAGCATCTCTCCCCCCCTCTCTGGCTTTCTTACTCTTTCTATTTTCTCTCTGTGTGTCTCTATTAGAGAATAGAGAAAGAGAGAGGGAGAGAGAGAGAGAGAGAGAGAGAGAGAGAGGTGAATAACGTGGACAGTGGACACGTTTGCAAAAGAAGGGTCAGCTGACCAGATGACGTGGTATCATGTGATGAGGTTAGCTGATTCTTTCTTGGCAGTTTGGTTTCGGGAGTTGAATAAGACAGACGGCTTTTCAGCTGTCCCCCCCCCTGGGCTGGGGAGGACGCTGACGTGTATCATCAAACAAGCAAGGTTCACCTCCATTCTGTGTCGACCTTTGGAAGGTGAATAAAAACATAAAAACCTTAATTGTCATCTTGGAGTGAATTCTTCATCCAACAGGCCAGCTCCCCTCCAAGAGACAATGAAAACCAGAGGAACAACCGACGACACATGAATAAAGGTATGTTAAGAAATGCATGTACACAAACACACACCCACGAGGACATGAACAATAAGATTAGAAACTAGACGATCACGTACACGAATCTCCTTGACAAAATCTCCTTTATGACACCCCCGAATATATAACAAATGGATGGAGAGTTTGCACCATTCTCTCCGCAATCCCATTGGACTGCGCATGATAAGGTGCTGTTGTCTCTTATGGAATGAATCCAATACGTTTCAGCCATTAACAAGTCTTCTTATCGCAAAATCTTAATACAGCATTCTCTCGCTATTCGCGGTGTTTATTTTCTTTTATCCCCCGCAAATAGCGAAACCCGCGAATGTTAGCTGCAGTTTTAAAACGTCTATTTAAAAGATTATATACAGTACTAAATGCTTCTAAAGCACGTTCTAAATATACTCTTACCCATTAATACAGTAATAATGTTGTAATATTGCTTGCAATTATGTATAACACAAATGTAGCAATCATAATGTAAGCAAATTTTAATTTTGTTCTGTAACAAACGAAATCTCAAGATTTTAGAAAAAAAAGTCTAATCTTTAGATGTAAAATTTACCCACTATATTCTAAACGAAATCTCCAAATCTAGCGGAAAATCCGCTAAATTGGCAACAACCGAGAATTCCTTTTTATGGCGTTATGATGCTAGCCCGGTATACCGGCATATGATGTGATAGAGTTAAGAGTCTAACAGGCGAATATTCTGGGCCACGAATATGCGTGGCCACGAATATTCGGGGCCGTAAACATGCAGGTAGGGTATACTGTATGCCACACATTGCTACCGTTTTGAGTACACAATGTTTATAGTAATGCTTTTGTTATTGATTTTGATTATTTGTTGTCATCCCAAAAATGAGTTTATTAATTAATTTAAAAAAATCAGATTTTTGTATGATCTATGTATGTAATTTTTTTTTTTTGACATCTTTTAATATAATCCTTTTCTTTGTTTTCAAATATCCAAGTTTTTAATTTTAGCCATCTTTGTTTTGTTCTTATGCTGCAATGTACGTCGGTATATAAGAGCTTTACTGTCTTATTTCCTGTGTCTTGTGAAAGTACTATAACACAATACGCGCATTTAGTCATCAACGTAGTTGGACTCTACATTTCTCCGTGGTTAAACACATTAAACAATCTCTGTTGTCGTAATATATATATATATATATATATATATATATATATATATATATATATAATCGCTTCCATATTGTTATTACTTATCTTTAATATTTTGAATTCACAATATTTCTATGTATCCTTTTAGTCTGTGTCTGTATCTTTATCTCGACCATAATATAAAACGGACTTTGTGTGTGCAAGTAAGTTCGTTTTATAGTATGGTCTCCGAAACGGTTGAGCCAATTTGTTTTTTAAATTTCACAAGAACGTACTCAATGTGCCTGGAAGTGTTTTTGCGTAGATTTTGAACAGGAATGCGTTTAGTAAGTATCAAAATCTATAATCTAAAATATCCGACTAAAAAGAAAGTTCGATTTTGATCAAAGTTACAAATTTCATTCAACCTTACATCACAAGTGCATTTATGAAGTTATATCACCACACAGGCAGAAATACTCAGCCTATGAAGTCGACTGTAGATTCCTTTATATGACAGGGACGTGTTCGGAATGAATATTTCCATGATACTTGTATTTTGTACATTTAATTTAATTAAAGTGATTATGTAAAAAAAACATTCATAAAATAAACAATTGGTTCTTTGATAAGACAGGGGCGCGTTCGAAATGGATGTTTCTGTTTAAGGCACAATTGAACCATGCATTTTGACTTTTGCATTTTGAACTTCAAGTAAAGCCATTATTTACAGAAAATTTTATAAAACCAACAGTAGATTCTCTAAAATGAAATGTAAACAACAATGTTTAGTCACTGCGTGGAAGCATGTGAAGCTTCTTCCTGGTGCATTGCAAGAAGCCCCTATTAGAACAATAGGCATCTCTAAAGATATGTGTAAAACGCCGACGTTTTACACAATGGTGGCGACATCGTCATTTCGTGAGTATATTATTTTTTGTTAATTTCTACGGATGGTCATCGGCGCTATAATGGTTAATGTCTTTTTTTCTTGCCAGAGGATTTTCATATTTACATTTATATCATATTGATTTAAAAAAATTAATAATTGAATATATATGTATTTATTAATTGGTTTGGCTTCTATTTTTCCCTATATAATAATGCTGTAATTCAAATAATTATATTATCGAGAAAACTTATCGAGAAAACTTATCGAGAAAAAGCGTTGATCTTTGTTAACATGATAATATTTATTCTAAGTCCAAATTTATTTACAAATTTAAGGTAAGTGAAATAAATAATAGGTGTTTACATACACACACACATACACACACAAACACACACACACACGCACACATATATATTAATTATTTAAACACTTCAGCTTTAGAAAATGTTGCAATTTTTATGGACCTAAATTTATTTTGTTTAGTTTTTGTAACATGAAATATAAGGGAGAGGGTAGAACACGTAAAAATATTTCCTCTCTATTTTTATATGTAAGTTTTTTTTTTAAGTGAATAAGTATCGAAAAGTTCACAAAAATATGACTATTTGATTTTTGCTAGATTTTTAAAGCGTGAGTATGTTTATGGCTACAAAATCATTGCTACATAGGAACTTTTTTAAAAGCGTCAATAATGTAAACACGATTTTAATCTCACATTTTCATTATTTTCGTATGCTGTAAAAATAAAAAAAGTATTAGCAGTTAATTTGAAGTTTTTACTTTTAAATGGTAAAAAAGTTATATGATAATAATATTAAATTAAATTGCAGCTACATCGTGTTACATATAGGGGTGTTAAATCCGTGGCGCACGTTTAAGGTACCAATCAATCAATCGATTTACTTAAAAAATGGGCTATTCACCAGTTTCTATCACGATAAAAGTATGGGAGGGTGGAACATTTGTTGATCCTCACTCAATCCCTGGCAACATCGGGTCTCTCTGCTAGTTGTACTATGGACTCTTTTTTGCACTGTTTGGTTCTTTTATCAACGACTGATCTTTATTTTGGTCGTATGTTCTTTTCTTAATCATTTAACAATCACTTCTTTAATTCTCGTTCTCGTGGGTGCGTCATTGTCGACATTTTTTCACAGCTTTACAGACTGTCGTACGACAGAAATAGATATGTGATAGTGTTATCACTTCTGGTGGTTCCTGTCAGTCGACACCCGGTACTTGTACTGGGCTGGTCACTGAAGGGTGGTGTCTGCTTAGATGCTGCATTAAAATTAATTGTCCTTAGTCAATGGAGGGGGAAACCCTTCCATACTAAGGCAATTTTATTTTTGCAGAATGCCCCTTTTGAGGGGAGCTGGTTATCTCCCACATTAAACCGACCATGTGTCACATTTTGTTTCGTGGGAAACAAATAAATAACCACTTCTGGTGGTCCCTTTGTCTTTTAATTGCTTAACCCTCGCGAACAGTACAAAACATCCCATTCATATTTCTATATTGTCTGATCCGGCCCGCGTGGTTAAGCCTTTAATCGGCGTTGTCATAGTGTTATTAAGGTTTGGTGGATCCGTGTAGTTGTAGCAAACATATCCTAGTCTTTACATAACAGTTGACTTCTCACCTGAATGTGACACAAGGCCAGTTTAAAGTATGAAGTTTAGCTGCTCAAAGAGTTGCAAGGACACGTGGCATAGTGATTAAAGTATTTGGAAAAATTTAGTTGTAAAGTTACACTCTTCTGGGGGTTGACGGTTCAATCCCTACTATGGGCGATATTAAAAATACAATTGCGAATTACTTAGGACTTATATCCAGTCATTGCTGACCAAACGAGAGAATGCTGCCTCTGTGGAGTAAATAAAAGGTTCCGTTAGAAATTGCATACAGATTCTCGAGTTTCCAGTTGGACAGAAAGATTCCCGTGTTTGATAAGATGCACCTCAAGAAGACCAAAGATTATATCGATCGAAACATTTTGAAAATCAAAATCAAAATGAGAACAGAAATTAAAAAGATGCAAATAATACGAAGCTTATGTTGGGTCCCGCTTTTACAAAGGTATGCTTATTTCTATGCGATACCTCAGCAGATATTACGTATACATTTCTTTTTTATTAGATAAACGGATGGAAGTAACTTGAATGAGGCTTTCAGAAAATCAACAGAATTTTTAGATGTGGAATATATAATCTCTCCTGAATCTGGTTTTTCATTGGCAGAAACAATCTGGGACAAATAAGATTTTTGATATATATACTAGGCTCGTAAAGCCTCCTAATTTTTTTTTAACTAAAACACTAAAACGTTAAGGAGTTACGAAGATGGGAGCGGTACCATTAAAACGAGCGACCCTTTGTGCTCCGAAATTTATTTTTCAACATGGTCAACACGATTCTCTAACATTCTCATGTTTGTTGTTATTTTCCCAACGCTGCAGTCGATGTAGAATCCGACCATCATCAGTTAGATTTTGTCAAACTTTGTAACATATATGGAATTTTGAATCTAATTATTGTTTCATCCACAAATTAGATTGTTCTCGTTTCTTCAGCCATGAAAGTTTGGATAATTCAGACTATTCTTTTCTTTGTTGTTTTCACAACGTTTTACCATCGTTCATTTTTAGTTGAACTTGGAAATGTATATGTGAGTAGGCTGTTCTCGTCATAGAACTGTTAATGAATTATTTCGTTACTTGAAATTCCATGGCAGAATCGTGGTGAAAGTAATATCCTACATTCGATAATCAAAATAATTCACAATATCTATCCTCATTAAAAAATATTTTTTCTATTTTCAGGAGATTTTGGCTATCTTTTTATATCGTGTTTTCCTTTAAACGTGAGATATTTTTCAGCTAATGGTCTTTCTAGAAATGAAAGGAATTTGAACTAGACGAAAACTGTTTTGGTAGTAAATTAAGGAACTGGCATGAAGTGACTAAAATCTCCTCAATGTTTTTTTATGTTAACTAAAAAAGGTTAACTAAACAGATATATATTTCTAACAAGTTGTTAATCTCATCGAACTTGTACAATAATTTTCACTTCCAAAAATCCAGCAATAATTACTCAAACAGACCAAAGAAAATGCTATTTCAAACTTACATCTAATGCACAAACATTTAACATACAAACATCTAATACACAAACATCTAATACACAAACATCTTCGCTTATATCCAAATTAAATCTGACTGGTCGATTGGCGTTTACAAGATGATTGGACACATCTAAAAATTATATTTCAACTTAAACCCGGCAGACGAATCTCGTAGCTTCTGAATGAACTACATTGACGGATCTTAAAAAATTCTACACTTACTTCTCAATGCAATCGTACAAAGATTTTTTTTGCAAGGAAGACGATAATCAATGGCTTCTGAAACCAGTATAATTAATTTCCAGACACCGTTCGTACTTGAAAGTTTATAAACTTGATTTTTTTATTTACTTGATTATAAATATCTGCATATAAAACAAAGTGCAACTATGCCCCACTTCGACGTCCTTTGTTTATATATATAATATAATATAATATAATATAATATATATCTATATATATATATATATATATATATATATATATATTAAGTTAAAGGAATTCAAGAGCGAAGACTCATGACTCATGAATTAATACAAGCTCATTAAGAGTCCTCAATAAAAAAGAGCAAAATATAATATTTTTATTTATATAGACAAATATTACATAGTCGCTAGACTGAACATGCTAATGTTTCGGACAACTAGCTGGCATAAAGCAAAAGTCCTAATCAGGCGACGTAATATGGCTTATGTGCACCGAAGACGGCCGGTTCCCAAATAGAAGAAGAAAAAATGTATTTAAAAAAAAATAATTGTTAAAGTTAAAATTAAAAAAAGGGAGAGGTGATTGGTAAATGACATTTTAGATTCCAAATATAGGAAGTGATAGTGGGAAAGAGAACATCAAGACTTAGCAGGATAAAAGGAAGAATAAAAAAGAAAAGAAAAGGAAGATAAAAAAGAAAGAAACAAAGAAAAAGGAGAAAAAGAAAACGGAGAAAGAAAAAGAAAAAAAGAAAAGAAAGGAACCGAGAAACAAAAGAAGGTAAAAAGGTGTTAGCGTGATTACATATTTGAAATCATGAATCGTGATGAACATATTTGAAATCATTTATAAATAAGTTAGGGAAAGTGTAAAAACCTTGAGTTTTGTCCACCGTAGAAAACATTAAGAGGTAAAGATAAAAAAAAGAAAGAAGTCGACTCAAAGTGGAAGGAATAAATAAAAAACATATTAGCGCAGAGAGATTCCAGTCAGGCAGACATATATACACTCATATGTGTATCAGTAACTAAGTTGACCGTACATACACACAAATGAATACATGCTTATATATATATATATATATATATATATATATATATATATATATATATATATATATATATATATATATAAAATACAAATAAAATAAAAATCTGATCCTGCATTTTGCTAATTCCTACCCTCTGATGAGAAGGAAAGTATTTCTTCGAAACTCCGCGGATTAAGGACTATCAACTTATCTAGTGTTTCCTTTTCAGATTAAATATGTTTTGAACTCATTTCAAAGTGTTTTTAACATGTTTTATTAACTGTTTGTTCGTATATATATATATATATATATATATATATATATATATATATATATATATATATATATATACATATACATATATATATATATATATTTATATATATATATATATACTAACATATATACATATACACATGCATATATATATATAGAGAGAGAAAATGAAAAGGAACAAACCATATTATGTGTTCATCAACGTTTCGTCTTTATTTCGAGACTTCCTCTGGATGAATGAGATTAAGAAACCAAAAAATATACCAGTACAAAATATTTGAAAATGTTTCACGTGCACAGTGTGACGCAGTTCTATTTCAGAGAAACGGAAAATTGATGTTGGAAATTCAAAAAGGAGGGGGGGGGGCTGGCGCTGTTAAAGAGAAGGAAATTTTAGTGACGTCATATAGTCGTTAATTTAATTTTAAAACTATGAACGAAAGTTTATATTCTTATTGGGAAAAAAGATATATCTGTTGAAATTCAAATATAAGTTTGTAACAGAAATGAAATGAGTGTTTTTTATCGCAATTTCAAGCACTATTAAACAATGTGGAGGTTTCTATAACATAGCGCCATTAATAAGTAAACTGTTATTAAAAGAACATTATTTAACTGTGGACACAGGTTAACTCTCTCACACCATTCAAACACCCCCTGTAATAATTAACACATAATCTGAATCAATAAATTACATAAAAAACACTCATTTCATTTCTGATGTAAAAGTTTTAAAAATAAATATAATAATGTAAAAGCATCAAAATAAATATAATAATGTAAAACTTTTTAAAATTAATATTATAATGTAAAAGTATCAAAGGAAATATAATTATGTAAAAGTTAAAAAAAATAATAATATTAAAGTGTCAAAATAAATATAACATTTTAAAAGTTTTTAAAAGTAATAGAATAATAGAAAAGTACCAAATAAATACAATAATGTAAGACTTTTAAAAATAAATATAATGTAAAATATTAAAATAAATATAATAATGTAAAAGACTTAAAAATTAATAAAATAATGTAAAAAAATTTCAAATAAATAAATTAATGTAAATTAACATAATATATATAATAATGTAAAAATTTTAAATAAATATAATAATGTAAAAGTATCAAAATAAATATAATAATGTAAAAATTTAAAAAATTAATATAATCATGTAAAAGTATCAAAATATATATAATAATATAAAAGTTTAAAAAATTAATATAATAATGTAAAAGTTTTAAAAATAAATATATTAAGCCCGTTCCACAGCAGACATCCTCACCGTGATCTCTGAACGTATATACCAATCACTGGACAAAGCGGGGGAAGGCAGAGCGGTAGCTCTAGATATATCTAAGGCTTTTGACAGGGTATGGCATGAGGGTCTCCTCAGGAAGATTAGATCTTACGGTATCACTGGTAGAATACTTAACATAATTAAATCCTTCTTAGATAAGAGAAAAATCCAGGTAGTCCTCGACGGTCGCACATCTAAACAATATGATATAAATGCGGGAGTGCCCCAGGGTTCTATCCTTGGACCTCTATTGTTCCTGATATTCATAAATGACCTCCCCGACAACATTGCCTCTGAGATGGGTATATATGCTGATGACACTACACTCTATGGCAGACACGACAGGAAGACGAATGAACACATTTCTAAAGAAATGGCAGAAACACTAGAGGAAGACCTCCAATCTGTAGTGGAATGGGGACAAAAGTGGTTGGTCGCGTTCAATGCTGCCAAGACTAAACTAGTTTCATTCAATAATTACAAGAAACCCTCTCTACCACCAATAGCAATGGCCAACGACTCTTTATCTGAGAGTCCATCTTTCAAACTCGTTGGCCTAACGTTCACAGGAAACATGAGTTGGAACAATTACATTGAAGGCATTGCCAGGGCCGCTGCAAGAAAGGTAGGCTCTCTCTACCGTGCTAGAAAACTACTAACACCCGAAAGTATCCTGTACCTCTATAAGGCCACCATTCGCCCATGTATGGAGTATTGCTGCCACATCTGGGCTGGTGCATCTGCTACTAGTCTCTCGCTCCTTGACAAGGTTCAAAAGAGAGTCGCAAATCTGATAGGCCCTGAACTGGCATCTAAGCTTCAGCCTCTGTCCCATCGACGAAATGTTGCATCCCTCTGCCTGTTCTACAAGTATTTTAGTGGTGAATGCTCTGATGAACTGCAATCACTTGTGCCCCCACGACGCGAGCACCCTCGACAAACCCAACAGGCTACTAGATCCCACCCCCACACTGTAGAGGTCCCTAGATGTAAAAGATCTTTTTACTCCAATAGTTTCTTCCCCAGAACCGCAAGACTCTGGAATTCCATTCCAGGTCCCTGCTTCCCCAACAGTACTGACGTGCAGAAGTTCAAGTGTAACGTGAACCGACACCTTGCTGCCCAAATCCCTACATAGTACCCCAGTAGTTGTTGCCCCTGATAGTAGCCCCCTACACCAAAGTGGCAATTTGCCTTGTTTGGGGTGAAAATGTAAAAAAAAAAAAAAAAAAAAAAATAGGTAATAGTATCAAAATAAATATAATAATATAAAATGATAAAAATTAGTATAATAATGTAAAAGTTTCAAAATAAATATAATAATGTAAAAGTTTCAAAATAAATATAATAATGTAAAAGTTTTAAAAATACATATAATAATGTAAAATGATAAAATTATTATAATAATGTAAAAGTTTAAAAACTAAATATAATAATGTAAATGTTTTAAAAATTAATATAATAATGTAAAACATTTAACAATAAATATAATAATGTAAAAGTTTAAAAATTAATACGATAATGTAAAAGTTTTAAAAATTAGTATAATAATGTAAAAGTATCCAAATAAATATAATAATGTAAAAGACTTCAAAATAAATATAATAATGTAAATGATTTTAAAATAAATATTATTATGTAAAAGTATAAAAATAAATAAAATAATGTAAAAGTATCAAAATAAATATAATATTGTACAAATTTCAGGAACAAATATTATAATGTAAAAGTATAAAAAAATATTGTAATGTAAAAGTTTGAAAAATAAACATAAAAATGTAAAAGTATCAAAATAAATATAATAATGTAAATTTTTATAAATAAATATAATACTGTAAATGTTTATAAATAAATATAATAATTTAAATGTTTTAAAAATAAATATAATAATGTAAAAGTATCAAAATAAATAGTATAATGTAAAAGTTTTTTAAATAAATAAAGTAATGTAAAAGTTTTAAAATTAATATAATAATGTAAAAGTTTTAAAATTAATATAATAATGTAAAAGTTTTAAAGATAAATGTAATAATGTTAAAGTTTAAAAAATACAAAATAAAAAAGTATCAAAATAAATATAATAATGTAAAAGTTTGAAAAATATATATAATAATGTACAGTATCAAAATAAATGTAACAATGTAAAAGTTTTGAAAATTAATATAATAATGTAAAAGTATCAAAATCAATAAAATAATGTAAAATTTTTAAAAATTAATATAATAATGTAAAAGTATCAAAATAAATATAATAATATAAACGTTTTAAAAATTAATGGAATAATGTAAAATTTAAAAAATATATATATAACAATGTAAAAGTGTCAAAATTAATATAATAATGTAAAAGCTTTAAAAATAAATATAATAATGTAAACGTATCAAAATACATCGTTCCATATAAACTGCTTTTAAAATAGGTATGTGTTCTAACTTAGTGAAATTTTTTTAATTCAAATACAATAGTTTTCCTCATCACTATGGAACTTATGATATTGAATAAAATCATAATACTTTGAAGCATTATAATCTCTAGACGCAGTTTACGGCAAGCAAACTACATAGGCAAACGGATCAGAGTTCCACTTGCATTAAGCTATACCATATCAAAGGTCTTTAAGAACAATTGGCCTTGAAACTACCCTCCTCGTCGAGAGATTCGCTAATCCTATACGATATGACAGTAAGCACATGTGCTGTAGATCAAGCAGAATGGAAACCATATTGCATGCCACTGAGAATGTTATTTTTACTGAGGTTGTTGACTACTATTTAACACCGATTCCAGCAACTTATACATGGCTCATAGGAGACTGATTGGTCTCTACTGAGAGGGAGATGACAGATCACCTGAATTTTTATATACGGGCAATACTGATGAGGTTTTCCAGTATGATGGGAAGCATTTCTCTTTAAGAAAACGCTTAAACAGTTTTGTAAGTATGGGAGCTAGTTCTGATTGGTTCTTTTGAAACAATAAATGATTTTGTGTAGGGTACTGTCAATGTATATTTTATAACTTACTATATTTATCTGTCTGTCTGTCTGTCTGTCTCTCTCTCTGTCTCTCTGTCTCTCTCTCTCTCTCTCTATATATATATATATATATATGCATATATATATCTTCGATGCCTCCGTTAAATCTCGAAAGACAAAGGATACTTCCCGTAGAGGCAGCTGCGCGTATACTTGTGAAGCAAGTGTTACGTAATAACTAACATACCTCTTCTAAATCGGTACAGTTTGAGTCCAATGGCAAAGAGGAGTCCAGTACGACTGGAAACAATTCCGAAATAAGCAGAGAGCACATATACCAGCTGGAAGTCCCAAATGGTCACCCATTTCGTACTGACAAGGTTCAAAGTTTCTTAACTTCAGTGATTCATACATAAATATTCATAAATATTAAAAAATGTATATATATATATATTTGTATATAATCATTTATTATTTTCCTTTAGAGATTCTATAAGCTATATTTTGAATAAATAAAAATTGCTGTTTTATTAGTTGAAATCTATCCGTTTAACACTTAACGTTGATTAGTTTTAGATTTTTATTTTTATTTAGTTTTTAATTGCTTGCATCAATTGGCTTCATGTGTGTTTGGATCGATTTCGATGAAAAAGATACAACCCTTGAAAAAAAAAAACCCTGCATTGGATAAACTAAAATTGGTGTCCATTTTAATATATTAGTTATAATCTGAAATCTGCCGAAAACCGGGCGTGTCAACGAGTACACATTACCGATTTGATAATGCTTATTAATATAATTAGGATTATGATTAGGCAGCACACCAGAGGAGAATGAATTTTTCCACTATGTCATCACGCGATCAACAAACACGGTATCGGTGATGGTTTGGTAAGTATCGAGAGCCTTCCGTCCGCAAGACAATCTCCGGAGATTAAGTTCTTTCAAACTGAGATCTCACCATATTACACTGGACGAACTGACCTTTTGCCGGCGCTATACATTTTACTCAATTGGGAACGACGGAATTTCCCAATAGAATCCACATACTTTTCCATTTCCTGTCCGGGATTTTATAAGGTCATATGTGACGTCCGTAATCTCGTCAATTAGTAGATCGATAGATTTGACACACATTCTTTGTCAGTCTTGGTTTGACTTCACATTTCCAAGTTAGTATTAGCAAGTGTGATTAATTTATTTCTTTGAGTTATTAACATGGATTAAGTTAGTCCTTGCAGCCTGAGTGGTTCTTACTCGTTTTAGGTACTTATTCAGGATACTCTGTTATAAGCGGCATATTCCAGCAAATTACGTAAAACACCGGAAGACGTCGAACGAAAAGCTTTTGATGTTAATATTTAGCGAACGCATGCCAACAATTAAAACGCTAACAAACAGTTAGAAATTTAGGAAAAACATATAAATATACAGGAAAACAGACATCGTATGATAATTTAAATAAATAAATATTGTTTTTGTTATTTTTAAGAAAATACAATAAAAATGAATGTAAAATTAAAATAAACTTTAATGAAATTAAAAAGAAAAGACAAAGGAAAGGAACAATAATCATCTATAAGTTTTGTAAAAAAGACATTTATTTTTCAGTGTTACGAATAAATGTAGTGAAACGAATTGTAGCAAACAATTGGGTACTTACGTAGAGAAGGTACCGCGCTGAAACAATAACGTTATTATTCAGAAACATACTCTTAACATGAGGAGAGGGAGGGGGTTTTGTGACTGTTATGTATTTGCACCTTACAATTTAATAAGTAAAATATACCGTAAAACTTGAACTTTACACTTGAAAATGCTACAAAAAAACAAAAAACAAACAAAACAAAAAAACAAATAAAAATAGCACGGCGCCTTCTCTGCATAATTGGGTTTATAATGATTATCTTAATGATTTTTAAAATGATATTTTACTTTTTGTTTTTATTTTTTACTTAATCCTCTTCAAATATACCGAATATAGGTTTGGGTTAGGTCGTATTGTTTTTTTTTTCTGTTAGCGTTATCTTTTTTTGTTAGGGCCTACTGTTTTTTCTTAAGGTTATTTTCCTATGAGAGTTATGTTGTTTTTTTGTTTTTTTTTGGTAGGATTATGTTGTTTTATTGCTAGCGTTATGTTGTTTTTTTTCTATTAAAGTTATGTTGTTTTTCTGTGAAAGTTAGGTTGTCATCGCATTTGTGCACGGGAAAGCATACTTATAGTGGGGGATTCCTTTTCTCTTCCTGTTACATGATAAGGGCTGTCCCCTTTTCATGTAAGTATAAAAATGGAGAATTTGGTTTAAAATGAAAATGAATAGCATAGGCGAAATTCGAACCTCGTAATCTAGTTTAGAAATAGATTACGTGAAAGAATTTAAAAATGTAAAACAAACATTTGTTTAGAATATAGATAAAATATTCAAGAAAAGAATGTGAGCTGTCAAGTTTATTATGAAATTTTAAATTGAAAGAATGCAGCTTATAAGATAATGTTTTTAACATATTGAAATAGGTTACTGAGAAATAGGAAAAGTTTTGGACACGTATGTCCAGGACACGTGAAAGAATGCACATGTTTTAACATGTGTATGACGTCACGGAAAATAGAAAGTTCTAGGAATAGAGAAACACTTTAGTTAGAAAACAGTCAGTGAGAAAACTCGGAGGGAGTCAGACGTCTGGAAGCGAGACGTAATTTCAAGAAAAAATGTGAAACTTTGAATTCTTGATGATGGAATCACGGCCGTGTGAGGAATAAACCATCAAGTGTTTTTTGTAAAGCTCGTCTTGTGTATTATGATTCTTAAAAAAGGTAAAGTCCAATTGTATTATATATTTGTGTTATATGTCTTTACATACACGTCTCAACATCATAATGTCCTTCACTTCACGAGCTTTCTTCTTCTTCCATTCTACACAACAAGGAATGAACATTTTAATATATAAGAATCTCTCCTTAACATGAACAATCTCTTTAGAACTCTTACAACATCAATCTCTCTCTCTGAGTCTTACAACATCCCTCACTGTAATAAGACTCTTTCTAAGCATCTCTTCCTAAGACTCTCTCAATGAAACCCCTATATGTAACATTCCCTGCAACCACTTTATCGTTATTTTCATGGCAAGTGCTCGTTTGAACTCTAATCTATGGTTCCCCTGGCCTGTCTTTCACAAAAAAGACTCGTCTAGCTGAAACTACTATCAATAATTTCATCCACTCTTTATCTGTGCCTAAACCTAAGCGAAGATTCCATGAACAAAGCTTCTTTTTAGAACAACACGCATGTGGAACTCTGTTCTGTTTTCCTGCTTTCCAACTGACTACAATATGGTCGTTTTCAAGTTCAACGTAAACAAGTTCTTGATGAACTGTCCCCTTAAGTAATCCAATTTACCAAATTTCTACTAATTTCTCCGTAAAGTTCGATTGTGGAAATTCTTTGGACCGAACCTGGTTGTCCTTAATTTTCTCATTGATAGAAACAGCTTATTTTCTCGTAGATACTGTGAATTGTTGACAACAAATATAGCGTCTAGATGCAAAGGTGGTTGTACTGGTGGTTCTCCTATTTTATCACTTTTCCGTGTATCTATAAAAATTGAATCGACCAAAAGTATAACAACTTTGATGTTTGTTATTTACGACATAGGAGTGTCGTTTCAAATTGCAAGGCATCCCTATATTTTTAACATAAAAACGAAAACATTGAACGTTTACGAAGCCCATGTAGTTAATGTCACCACCGTTAGAAGATGAGTTCGTCGATTTCATGATAGTGACATAGACGTAAGTGACAAAGTGCACTCCGGATTTTCACAACCGAGATATCAAAAGAAGCTAGCGAAAGTGCATTTAGACTGGTGGTAACTATGTAGAAAAAAATGGAGCACAAAAGGTCGCTTTATGGTAACAGTACCGTCTTCGTCGCTCTTCAACATGTTAGTTTTCGAGTTAAAAAATAGGTTGCTTTACTTTTGGAACGACCATCATATTATCGCCCACGTTTCGGTAAATGATGACAACCGCTGATGCTGTCGTCGTTTAGCATCGCTTATGATGATGTTGTTGGCATTCGTTTCCCCCATGTCTCTCTATTAAGAATTCTTTTTTGAAGGATATCGCGTACTTACAAGAGGGATCACGTGAAGGTTGCCAACATGTTATTTTAAAGCGAGTTTTGTGGAACGAACTGGCTTCGAACTTGGGACATTCAGGTTGTCAGTTCGTGTCATTAACCACTGCACCTCCGTCACATCCCTGATACTGGTGCTAGCATTAATGAACAAAAATAAAAGTATTTAGGTCTTTACCGGAATCCGATGGTCATGCAAATCGAAAATCACACTCTCTCTCTACCATCTCCCACACGCATGCAATCGTTTTACATCTTTCTATCTATCTATATTCATTAGACTTTTCTTATATATCCCCAAAACCCTAACATTCAATATGCAAACCTTCTAAACCTTTTTTCTCATAACTTGCCCTGAGCTATGTTCATCTTCCGTTCTGCCTCCTCTGGGATCTTCCGATCATTCAGTCGTATCAGTTAAAATAAGAATGAAATGTAATAAGTCCTCAGACTACCTCTCCATCGTATATCGATACTTTATGACTTACTAGGATAGCTTCCGTACATTTACATCCGATCTACCCCTGCGTTCCATGTTTAAAAAAGAATGTGTCTATAGTATCAGACCTGACAAAATGGTTAATTGTATGTGCAGACCGATTCATACCCTCCAAAAACTTCCAGCAAAAACCTAACAGCCGGCAATAGTTCTCCCCAGAACGCGCTGCTGACATTGCGCACAGAAATCACATTTTCCAGTGCTTTCAACGTAATAGATGTACTATGAGACTAAAACCACTTTCAGGACTGCCAGCAACCACCGCAAAAGAGTAATAAAAAATGCAAGAAAGTTGTATGTTCAGTCCGTTAAATCCAAGGTAGCTGAGCAGCGGCATAGTTCCCAACAGTTTCGGCAAATAGAAAACAGAATCCTGAACAGAAGCGTGTGTTCTATCCCAACCATCACTAATGGTTCTGAGGTCATCGCCAAGTAGTCCAAGGATGGAGTACTGTTGCCACGTCTGGACAGGAGCTGCTAGAAGCAGCTTATCTTGCCTTGACAGAGTACAAAATAGACTTCGTAGCTTAATAGGGGATGTCCTTTTATCTTCTTTGCAACCTCTCTCCCACAGAAGAGACGCTGTGAGCCTGTCTTTATTTTATCGTTATTTCCATGGCAAGTGCTCGCCTGAGCTCTAAACTCTGGTCCCCATTCGCCAATATTTCACGAAAAAACTTTCGTCTAGCTGAAACCACTCTCAGTAATTTTCCCCACTCTTGTGAAACTCTCTTCCATTTGCCTGCTTCCCAGCTGACTACAATTTGTTTGTCTTCAAGTCCAACATAAACAAATTCCTGATGAGCCGCCCCCTTAAAAAATAATAAAACCCATACTAAAAGAGTGGAGATCAACTCCTAGAAGATCAACAAAGGAACAAGTAATCATATCTACAGTACATATTGGCCATGCAAAACACACACTCCTTCAGATTTAAACAAGTGCAGCAACCACACTGTCCATTCTGTCAGAAAATTTGCACTGTAAAACATCTTCTCGTAGAATGTAGAGTCCTTGCTACTTCTAGACAACAATATCTAAAATATAACAATATGAAGAATATCTTCTAAAACAACGACTTGGGCGAAATTCTCCTCTTTTTGAGAATAACAAGACTATTCTCAAAAATATCAAAAAAGGGGAAAAATTATTTTCCGGCATTGAATAAATTAACGCGGTTCGATATTCTGGTATAATATCTCAAACAAACAAACAAAACAAATATAACTTCTCTCTACAAAACAACCCAACTAAACCCTATGAATACATATTTGAATATATAAATACCTTGAAGCTCAAATTCTTTTTTTAATGGTCAAATTAAACATAACATAACCCAAAAAAGATTTGATTAAAAACAAGCAAAACAACAAAATCGAATACTTGAATATATAAAAAATAGAACATAATAAATGTTTTATTTTCTTCAAAATCACTGGATTTGGCATTAAACAATCCGAAAATGGTAATATGCCGTAAAACAAAAATAATCAACCAACCAACTAATGTATTAATGAAGCAAAATGGAAAACAGACAAAACATGAGATAAAAATTGATATCAAGTGAGCTATGTAGGACGAATCAATATTTCGCTTATTCAACTTTCGATTAAAATAGGAATCGAACTATTGATCCTTTAAACATGTCTTATTTGATGCCAATTTTTCTTGCATTTTCCATTTGTTTATCTCTTGTTTCATTTTATTTTTACATGCCGAATTTTTATCTTTAAACTTACAATATGTCTATATTTACAACAGAAAAGGAGATTATGTTTTCGATCGAGTTTGTTTGCTTGTACATCGCTTGAGCAATCGTCAGCAAACTTGTGTATTTATTCCTTTGCGAACTGTTATCCTCATCTTCATAGTTGTTGTTTCAACACGTTTCAGTCAACTTATCATCTGACCTTCTTCAGCTGATTAACCGCGACGGGATAAGAATGCTGAGTCTTGTAACTGTATATGTAGTAATTACTGCCGTCCATAGTTGTTGTTGTCTCACACCACGTTTTGGTCAACTAATCCTCTAGCTTGATGGGTAGGATTGAAATTGCTATCTTCAGATAATGCTCACCTAGAACCGTAAAGACGAAACGGCTCAATCCACTGCGCCACGGACTAAGAAGTAAACAAATATATATATAAAATAAAAAAAATTAAAAAATTAAAAAGAATAAAAAAAAAAAAAAATAAAATAGATAACGGCACCAAACTTTTTCAAAATATAAATCATGGCAAAATTGATAACGTATTAATTTTGGTATATCCAAGTTTAAAGTCAAAGTTACAGAAAATGTAAAGGTCACACCTCTGAAGATCACATCGGCTCTACGCATCGCAGAAGCTAGTTACTTAGTCCATATCATAGCTAATGAAATTCCACGCTTAATATGATCTTAACCTTTGGTAAGTTCGATCAGAATCTAAATTTTGATAGAATTTTAACTTCCGGTTTTCAAATTTAATGATTAACAGTAGTAACACCTAGTTGTTTATTAACAGAATTAACACTGATATTATATAAACTAGCAAAAATATGCGACTGGTATAGTATATTATTGTTAGGAAAACCCTAGAATGTGGAAATCAACCCACATTAACCTGCAATTTGAATAAACCAAAAATGGAACATGCGCAAAGAGAACTGAGAAAACCGAGAAAAACCCGCAAAATGTTAAGTTATTTTAAAATAAACTAAAATAAAAGTGTAGTGTCGACACGGACTGGCATCAGCCGAAATCGAGAAGGATCAAGGAGGATGGAAAAAAGGAAAAAGCAAACAAAAAAAAAGGAAAGAAAGCAGAAACCAAGCCGCCACTAGACGAGTGCAATAAAGACTAGCATCTTATCCATCCAAATTCAAACGAAAACCAATGGTCACTGCTAGCGAGAAATCAATGAGATGCTGCTGTTGAAATAACGCAAATTCATTTGTAAAGATTGTCAAAATAGGTAGAGAAACCTGGAAATCTGGTGCGAACTGTTGTCACCTAGTCCCCAGAAAACACGACAGACTATTATCATTTAGTAATCACTGATGATTGGTTGAGTAATTGCATAATTTACTACATTCAAAAGAATAATACTGCCTGACTCTACATGAAAAGGAAAGAGAGGGAGAAAAAAAAGGAAGAGAAACACTTACACAAAGGATTCATAAAGATGAAAAAAGATGAGACTACACTTGGACATGGCTACGAAAACAATAACTAAACAGAAAAAACTGAGTTCCTTATAACCGATATCGTGATAATCCGAGTTCCTTATTCCGATAACGTGATAATCGACGAAATACAAGTAAGCAACAAATACAAACTCTGTGGACATAGGAACAAAACAATAAACCACATTATACGTGAATGCAGTTAACTAACCCTACAAATAATATAAAACTAGACCTGATCAAGTGCGGAAGACAGTACACCAAGAACTATGCACACAACTTCGTCTTGAACAAAATAAATCGTGCAAATATAAACAAGTAGTAGTACTTAAAAACGGAAATGACAAAATTCTATGCGGCATGGACGTCCAAACAAATAAACCCATCCAAGCAAGAAGACCGCATGTCATAATAGTCAACCAGAATGTCAAATCATGCTAGATAGTAGACTTCACCGGTTTAGCAGAACACAGGGTGAATATTAAGGAGAGGAAGAATCCAAGCTGATGCACAGATCTGGCCAAAGAACTGAAACGGATATATATAATGAAGAAAGTAAAAAATAACACCAAATAATAGTAGGAGCACTAGGAACAATCCTAAAATACTTCGAAAACAGAATGACAGAGATCGAGATCAGAGGAGTGGCTGAGAAGATAGAACGGATAACAATAATGAAAACGGCTGAAATATTAGGGAGAACCTTTGAATGCAGAGACTAATACACAGAAGCTACAAATGCTAACCAGCCACATAAAAACTGCAACAGAAGCAAAAAAAAAAAAAAAAAAAAAAAAATAGAGAAACTCTACATGGAATCAAGCAAGCTGATGTCGTGTAACTGTTAGTTAACCCCCCTAAAAAAGATTGCGTCGGCGTCATCTAGCATCACATCAAATAATCGTGAAGGACCAAGAAGGATGGAAAGACCGAGAAGAGAAAGCATTCACATGATCTCCACTGGATGAGTGCGAAAAGGACTGGAAATTTGAGGAGGCTTATTGCCAACCGAATTCCAGTGATAGCCAATAGTCATTTCTTAGCAAGCAATCAGTGGTAAAGGGCTGTTGCGATAATGCAATTTCATTTGTATATATTATCGAAATAAAGAGTACTGGAAATCGGCGGAGACTTGTCACATATATATCAGAGAACTTCAAAGGTTGTTGTTTGAGAGAAGTCTTTGATGATGGCCTATGTGTAAACTCCTAGTGAGTATGAAAAATAATAATACACAATGAAGTATATATTGCTCTTCAGTTTTCTTTAATTCATTTAATTACTCGGAAATCACTCATATGAACACCCCTTAGATTCATGATGTTGCTTGTATCTGTATGAAATTATATGTACACCTAGACCATCACTTATCCTGATATGACTGCGTTTTAAAAATATTTTCAGGACGATTTTTGAATTATTTTATTAGAAATAGACAAAAATATCTAAAATCTGTAGACATATTTCCTGAAATCATATTTATATATCTTTGATATGTGAGATAAAACAGATTATTATATAGAAACATTTTAAACACTTTTATTTATTTTCTATTTAAAAGGAAAGTAATTTGTTGTCCTTTGTTGTCTCCCTTTATTAAAACGCCATATTGTAAAGCAGAGTTACGTGCTCCTTGATAGCTGATAATAGATTAAAAAGTTCGATGGAAGTTCGTTCAGCGGCAGATAATTAAATACGCGCTCATTTCAAATAATTTCTTTTCGGTTGTATTTATATAATACATAATTCTAATTGTTTGTAATACATAATTCTAATTGTTTATAATACATAATTCTACTTGTTTATAATACATAATTCTAATTGTTTATAATACATAATTCTAATTGTTTATAATACATAATTCTAATTGTTTATAATACATAATTCTAATTGTTTGTTTATACAGAATCGTTTTCATCTAATTTTTTCTTCACAGTTATGTTTTACTATTCACAATTTTTTTTATTTCATTATTAATGTTTTACCGTTTATGAAGGCGCAAAGGTCATTCGAAGATAAAGGCACATGAGATTGGCAATTAGCGATGAGCAACATTTTGAGAGAATTGGACACGATCGATAGAATTGTCAGAATTTGATGATTTAGGTAACGTTTTGCCAGAAATTTGCAACTTGCAACCGATCATGTTGTAGTCAGTTGGAAGCAATCCCGTGGTATTGTATTAAACAGATTGGAAACTTTGTCCAAGGAAGTTTGTTTAATTTCATGATATATAGAGGAATAAACAATTTTATTCGAAAAAAATACAGAGTTGTTTGCCGCATTTTCTTGCCATTCATAGTTTACATATTATGTCTAAACCTTAAAACGCTTCACCCAGTTCTCTGTCCCTAAAACTTCACCCTTCAACTCATTTCCTATGTGCATGCGCAAGCCATCGTGTTTTCCTAACTCGATAAACCGCAGTGATAAGCACGGATTCTTATGCATCTATCCTTGACCTGTGGCCCGAGACAGCTACTCCCGGTCTAGTAAGTCCAGCCCAAAGAAATTTAACAAAAAAATTACAAATAAGTTATTTCTTGTAACCCGCGATTTAGCTTAGCCAATCAAATTATCCGGTGTCACTTATTCTCCTGTTTTTATGCAGCGAACATATTGAAAACCCTCTTATGACACTAACAAGTTGTTAAAGTCTACCCACAGTTGAGTGGAATTGCGCCAAAATATAAACTTTTGTGTGCAGAATCCTTATGAAATGTGTTCAGCTTGGAGCAGAGCCCAGAAACTATATCCTCATGTCTCTACCCACATTTTGTGCTCTATGCGATCGATATCTAATGCTGATAGATACCTCTCTACTTATATATATATATATATATATATATATATATATATATATAAACACTCTTTACTTGTGTGTGTCGGTGTGTGATTTCGTTGCTTGTGTACTCCGAAAAAGTTGAGCCGATTTATGTGGTATTTAACACAAATGCATTTCATGTGACTGGAAGTGCTCACAGATAAGTTTTGTATCGGAATGCCCCCGATAAGTATTGAAAATAGATAAGCTAAAAATTCGATTTAATGAGGAACAGCCCGGTTTTGATCAAAACATCATAAATGTATTTGAGAAATTTTATCACCGCACAAAAAGGGGCCGACGTATAAAATCAACTGTAAGTTCTTTTGATGAGACAGGAGCGTGTTCAAAATGAATATTTCCGTTTAAAGTTCAATTTAACGATGGTACTTAACTTTTGCATTTTAAATTTTAATTGAAGGTATTATATATATATATATATATATTTTATAAAATCAATATATATATATATATATTGATTTTATAATATATATATATATATATATATATATATATATATATATATATAGGTTTTCGTCAAATCACTTAAGTTAAGCAACGTTGAGCCTAGTTAGTACCAAATGGGTGACCGTTTGGGAATTCTAGGCGCTGTATGTGTTCTCCGCTTATCTCTGCATTTGTTTCCAGTCGTCATGTACATACACTTCAATTGCCACTGGTATTTAACAATGTCGACCCAGGAGAGTACTGCTTGGAGATTGCGCCCCTCCTACCACAAACATTTCACGCGCAGCCACCCCTTCGTGGGTATCTATAGCCAAAGACTGAATGGCTTGTGTTATATATATATATATATATATATATATATATATATATATATATATATATATATATGTGTGTGTGTGTGTGTGTGTGTGTGTGTGTGTCTGTTTGTATCTGTGTGTGAGTTCGTTCCCCGTTGACTCGAAAACAGCTGTGCCAATTTTGATGGAGTTTAACACGAAGGTACTTTATGTGCTTGGTAATGTTCTTAGATAAGTTTTGGATCGGCATGTCTTCAAAAAGTATCAATATTCAATAATCAAAATAATCTGATGAACGAAAGAACAGGCGATTTTTACCAAAGTGAACACCTAACTCAGCCTAGCATCACAAGTGCATTTGAGAAGTTTTATTTCTGCACAGGCCGAAAGGCTCGACATACAAAATCAACAGCAAGTTCTTTGATATGACAGGGGCGCCGTCGAAATGAATGCATCTGTTTAATGCACAATTGAATCATGATACGTGACTTTTGTCATTTTAAATCCAAAATTAAGCCATCATCACCGCACAAACAGTAAGGCAAAGCTTTTAAAATCAACAGTATGTTCTTTGATATGACAGAAGTGCGTTCGAAATGAGTGTTTCTGTTTACAGCACAGTTGAAGCATGGTACTTGTGTTTGCATTTTAAACTTTAATTCAAGATATATATAGAAATAATTTTATAAAATCAATAGCAGATTCTCTACAGTGCAATGTAGTGTAGACTAAGTCATTAGGGAGAGACATGTTAAGTTTCCTCTAGGTGCAGCGCGATGGCTCCTCAACTAGAGTAGGCAATCAATCGATTTGATTGAAAAAATTGCGATGTCATCGACTTCGATGACAGTAAAAGTATGAAAGTGTGAATCATTCGTTGATCATTATTTAAGCCCGGAAAACGCCGGGTCTCCCTGCTAGTATATATATATATATATATATATATGTATATTTCGTTAGAAATATTTTTTATTCACTTATATTCCCTTTTTATATATACCAATCCTTATCTAAGAAGCTCAATGTAATTACAGAGCAGATAATGAATAAATGCAAAGTCTATATTCCAAATTTCATGATGATGACTATCTTCCAATTCATTCCTTTAATTTAGTTGACATTTACACATCTTGACAGCATCTGTTTCGTAGCACAAAATCATTCACTTAATTATTATATCAATCAACGAATTACTGTTTCTGTATGTCTGTCTGTCTATCTCTCTCTCTCTCTCTCTCTCTCTCTTTCTCTCTCTCATATATATATTAACAGAAACATTTAGTAAAATATACTCAACTTTTTTTTATATGGAAACATTTTATATTTTGAAGTTGAAATTCGAACTACCCTACCGTAACTAAAAATAGGACATTACATTGCCTGTAATCTTTGCGTTAATAAAAAACAATTCCATCTTTTGTCAACACGAAGTAAGCAAACCGCTCTATGAATATTGATGTCTCTTAGAAGACGAAATAGCTGTTATAGAGCTATTTGTCTTTTAGTCATGTTCGCCTTCGGTTTAAAAGGAACAACAAATAACCCCATTCATTGCTCTGATTCAGTTTTGTACAGCAATTTTCAGCAAATGTATACAGATGAATCACAACTTTACCCATCGAACGTTTGTGCTAGTAATGTTGAAACAGGCGTCCGATAAATTTAACGTCAATATTTCCCGAGTCAAAATCGATCCTACTTCTCTGCCCGTACTTTCTCCCATCACACAACTTCCTGTACACGTCCCTCTAATCTCTAGCATGAACATTAATTGAAAATTAAATTTTCATGTGTAACAAATTTTAGCTGAAATTTTATGATTTTAATATTATTTTTACACACAACAGTCCAATATCTCCACATCGCGCATGTTTATACCTCTGCAATACATTAACATTCGAAATGTCTTTATCTTTTGTCTCACGCACAAAAGCACACACAATACGCAACCATTGAAACCAACTGCGAAGAAAAGACGTTTCACTATAACTGTCCGTGGTCCTTCACCGATGCTTGCATTATTGTCAAGGAAACGTATTTACATATTCAAAGGAGTAAAACTCCGGGTTGATGAGAACGTTATTCTACTAGGTAACCGTCCAGATTTGTAAAAGCTGCATGCTATTGAATGTAAGACTATTATCTCGTTTCTTGTTCATCAAAGACGCAGTTCATTCATCCGACAAGATTGATATTCTCTACAGAGCGAAGAAGAAAATGAATGTCAGACGATTTTTTTTTATTTCACAAAGAAGTAGTTTCAATAAACGCGTGAGAAAATAAAGCTTTTCTACAAGAGACATGAACGCGATCTCCATCTGCCATTTTGTCCCTGATATACACGCAGCACTTCAGTTGTCTTTACTCTCTTTCAATTACCGCTTTTCTCTTTCTTTTACTATATATATATATATATATATATATATATATATATATATATATATATATAACTATATATATATAATGTATGTATCTATGTGTGTGTGTATATATATATGCACACACACATATATATATATGCTCATACACACACATTTACACACACACATATATATGTATATATGACAAAATTAAATTATGAAATAAATATATATATATATATATTTTCTGTAATAATGAGATAAAACATGTAATTACAGGAGATTTAAAGATAGTAAATAATCCTAAATTAAGTGTCCAAATTATAGAGAACCTAAATGCCTAAATTACACTAAATGCGTTAAAGAAGTAACTAAAACACTAGAAGGTTTTATTATGTCCATGGTAAAGAAATATAAATTAGCACAGTCTACGTTTGATGCATGAAAAAATAGTATACTTGAATGCGTAAATGAAAAGGTTAAACATATAAAACAATTTAAACACCCTAGAAAAACCAATCCTCTTTTAAAAAATTCAGAAATACGGGAGCAACTTAAAATACTCCAAGAAAAGTTTGTAATAGTTCCGATTGATTAAGCGGCAAACAATATAGCTTTTATATGTAAAAAATATTATATACAACGTTTATTGATAGAAGTAGGACTTATAGGAAACGTTTCGGATACTTATAAAGTAAGTAATAGTAATTTAGATAGCATTATTTTGAATAATAGTATTATTAGTGAAAAAGTAGGATTAAAGTTAGAAAACAAACACAAAAATCTTCCATGTATGTATTGGATACCTAAAATGCATAAAAATCCAGTTGGTGCTAGATTTATTGTAGGTTCAAAGACGTGCATCACTAAACCTTTAAGTAAAGCCATATCTAAAATATTTAAATTAATTATAAATCAAATAAATAATTTTCACCTATTCTATAATAATATAAATCTATTTTGGGTAGTAAATAATTCCCAACCAGTGAAAGAAATATTAGATAAAATAAATTCCAGAATAAAAGCAAAATCTATACCTACTTATGATTTTAGTACGCTATATACTAAAATTCCGCACGAAAAACTTATAAAAGAATTAAATGATACTGTGGATTTAGCTTTTGAAGGTGGAAAAGGTAAATATATAGACTTTTCAAACTCTAAAGCTTTCTGGTGTAAAAATAAAAATATCAAAACTAGTGTTTCTAAAGGTATTTTAAAAATACTTGTAAGTCATCTTATTAAAGAATGCTATTTTCAAATAGGAAATAAAATATTACTCCAAACGATAGGTATCCCAATGGGATTGGATCCTGCACCATTTTGGGCAAATTTGTATTGACAAAGACTCGAGTATATATATATATATATATATATATATATATATATATATATATATATATATATATATATATATGCCATCACTATTAAAAACAGTATGAAAAGGTTAGTAATTGTAATTAAGAATAGGAAACTGGATCAAATGTTTGTAACAGGTATTCTTCCTAAGATTAAGTGGTGTTTGATCAACATTGCTGGGGAGCAATGCTGCCATATACTGTTTTGTTTTTAAATCCCCGAAACAGTGTTTCATGGTAAACAACTGATGATCTCTTGAAAAATAAATTATTGGTACTATAGTAAATTCAAGAGCGAGTTGATGCAGTGATTGCAGGTGATTTAATGACTTACTGACTAGATGGTTTTCTAACGAATGATAAAAAATATTTTTTTGTATAGTTTTAAAGGTTAAAAACTTCAAAGACTATATATATATATATATATATATATATAATTCATACTATATTATATTGTGTGTATTTAGGAAAAATTCTTTTAGTTAAACAAAGCCAAAATTTCGTAGTAAAAACAGTACCCCCCTACCCTCAAATCACTAGAACGAAACAACGTTAATTATAAGTTGAAATGCCTCTTGGGAGACTACAGTTCGTATAACAAAATAAAACTAATAGTTACGTTAATTACGTCGATTATACAACGACCGCCTTATCATGTCGCCTTACCATGCATAATACAGAATCTAGTGCAATATTACAAAATTTACGACTACTACTACTACTACTACTACTACTACTACTACTACTACTACTACTACTACTACTAATAATAATAATAATAACAACTTTACCTCCTCTGAATTTAGAGAAATTCTAGTCAGCAACACAAAAATAATACACCACGAAACCAACATCAAGAAGTGAAAAATAATTGAAGCTATATACATTAAAACGTAAAATCTGCCCTTAATCAAATCACATTCCAATCCAGTAAAAACACAGTCAAATGCTTGTCGTAACTCCTTACCTCACCCAGCACTATCTACAGACCTGGGTACCCCTTCCTTCCACATTGGCACGCACAGCTTCCCACACATTCACTGCTGCTACTATAAAAAAACCTTTCCGTCCTCCTCACAAATATTATATACACATCCTTCCTGATTATGTCTTCTTGGAATCTACCAGCGGCCACCTGATTGTGTGCGTGTGCAGTCAGCACCAACCCTATTCAGGGTTTAACCGGCTTCCTCCGAAGGAGGAAGTTTCATGGGAGTATGAAATCACAAGCGGTCCCCAGTCGCATGTATATCTCCGTTAGGGGAGATGACGACGTTAGGTTTTTGCTCAAGGTTGCTTAACTTCGGTGATCAGACGGGAACCGGTGTGTCAATGTGATTATGCCGTATCACCTGATTGCACTAAGGGACCACCACACTCTTCAGCACACAAGGTACACTTTGTTGACTTTGAAGCCGACTTCGAAGATGTGAGTTGAAACGTGAACCACACCAAATAACGGGAAAATCGGTACAAAGTGTGAAAATTAAAAAAAAAAAAATGAAATTTGACGGGTGAAGGTCAAACGCCGGCATTACGAATATACATGCATGACGTAGTAGCTATTGGTTCATGTTTAAATTTTTAGCCTTACAGTAAACATGTAATCATAGCTTAGTCATCGGCAGAGGAAAAAATAAATCGTAAGCTAAATATTTGGGTTTCGCTTCTCCATGGTGGCGCACGAGTCATCTTTTTTAAACTTTTAAATCATTATTATGTATTGGGTCTAATATAATATAATAATAAATACGAAATCTGCAGTAACCAAAATATCATATTTAAGCGTAATTTACGACCAGACAATGCCGGACGTCCTGCTAGTTATATATATATATATTAGTGTTGGGACGATTAATCGGAATCGGGAATCGGAAAAATCAGCATATTTGGAGGTATCGGAATCGGTTTCAGAATCGAAAAAATTGATGCCTATTTTCTGATGCCAAAATGATTTTTTAATTAATTTTTTTATTGGATTTTGTTTAAAGTAAATTCTTCCATTGCTGGTAATGATGATTAAAATAATAAATTAAAATTTATCGATTTTTAAAATAACAGTAAAGCTAAAATCCATAGGGCATTCTCCATAAGTGTATTTTTATGTTTAGGAAAATATCTGCATATTAAACATGTTTTTCTTTTTACAGAAATCGGGGGAAATAACAGCTTTATAGTTAAATATTTATAAATGTATTAAGAATCGGAATCGGAATCGGTGATTGTATCAGAATCGGGAATTTAGTACGGAATCGGTAACTGCATCGGAATCGGGAAAAATATTGGGATCGTCACATCACTAATATATATATATATATATATATATATATATATATATATATATATATATATTCTTACTACTTCAATACTTATGCAATTCAAGATGGAAGTTTATAAGAGCAAGATGATAGTGTTCATAGTTTCCACAAAAAAGCGAGAATGAAAGAAAAAATAGATAAACAGAGGAAGAAGAAAGTATATAGAAAGAGTAAAAGATCGAGAAAGGGGAGTAAAGAAAAAGGGGAAGAGAGAGAATAGAAAAAGACAGAGAAAATGAGGAGAGATAAATAAAGAGAAAATTGAGAAAACGAGAGAAGAGAAAGCGAGAGCGCGAGAAAGTGGTGAGAAAAAAGGAGAGAGAAAGATTGAAAAAGAGAAAGAATGAGAATAGGATGAAGACAAGAGAGAGAGAGAGAGAGAGAGAGAGAGAGAGAGAGAGAGAGAGAGAGAGAGAGAGAGAGAGAGAGAGTGACAGAAAGAAAAAAGATAGAAAAATAAAAAAAGGGAAATATAAAATGGTGGTAGAAAAAAGAAATAGAGGAAATAGAAAATAGAGAGAAAGAGGGAAGAGGGGGAAAGAAAGACAGTTAAAAAAAATACAAACTATATGAAAGCGACCTGGTAACCTCAAAATATGTTAAATAAAAAGCAATTTCTCTAAACGCGTGATAAACCAAATCTCGTCTTCGCGAGACTTGAACGTCATTTCCACCTGCCATCTTGTTTTTGACACACACACACGCAATGCAAAGAAAACAATTTTCACTTTTTTATCGCTTTTCCTTCTCCCCTCTTCCTCTAACCGCTCCATCTACATCGTTCATCTTGCAATTCCCTTGCGTTTTCAACAAAGACAAGGTGAAGTTGAGCCAATCAATATCCATTTTGATTGGCAGCTTCCGCATCCTTGTCCTTGTTGCAAATCTCTCTAGCAAGCCGATTCTCAACGGCTCATCTGAAAGAAATCGGACTATTTTAAATGTCAGATACAGAACGTAAAAACACCTCTTAGATAATCATGGCTATTTATCTTATCCACTTAGCGGCAAACGTGCAGATTAGAGTACGGTTAATATGTTTCAAAGACTGTATGAAATAGCTCCAAAAGAGTATATACAAAGGTCGTTCCAAAGTAAGGCCCTCTATTATTTTTTAATTAAAAAATAAAACATTGAAGAACTACGAATACAAAAATAGTGCCATTAAAACGAGCGACATTTTGTGCTTCATACGTTGTTTTTCTACATAATCACCATCATTCTCAATGCACTTTTGCCAGGCTCTTTCGATGCCTAGGCGGTACAAATCCAGAGAGCGCTTTGTCACTTACATCTCTGTCACCACTTTGAAATCGACGAACCCATCTCCTTACCGTGCTGACTGACATCGACTTCATCGGCTTCGTAAACGTTCAACAGGTATTGGTAAACGTTGATCGGTTCAAGTTTTCTGTATGGAGGAATTCAATGACGTATTTCTGCGTCTGACCCCCTGCAATAGAGAGATGAAACGTTCAGGTCATAAATGCATAAGTTCAGTCATCATAACAATGCAATTTGCAATCCCTTCTGATCCATTCGGGCAAAATAAAAATAGGCGGAATAACTTTTGGAACATCACTTGTATATTTTTAAGTTTATAACATGCTGAACGTATTGAAGTTAAAAGCAACTTGTTAATATAAAAATGCTTTTAGGATATTTTTTTAAATTTGTAGATCGACCTATTACGAATACAACGTCGGTAGCGATACAAAAAAAATGGAGCAGTAAAGGTAGGCAATGAAATGGTTGGTTTACTTGTTTTGTTATACGGCATATCAACCCTTTTCGAGGTATTTAATACCAGATCCAGTAACTTTGGAAAAATTAGCATCTATTTGTAGGACCTGTGGAAATTCCACAGCGGACTTTTTCATATCTAATATATTGATGTTGTGGGTGTTCAGCATAAATAGAGACACCCTGGTATTATTGTAGTTTTTTTTGTTGTTAAATCTGCAAAAGTATTTATCTTTGCTAGCAGGGACGCTCGGCATAGCTCGGTCGTAAAATACGTCGCTTAAATATGATGTTTTAATTTATGCAAATTTCGTATATATTATTATAATTAATTTTCTATCGATTCTTATATATTATAAAGTTGTGATTTAAAAAAAAATATATATAATATGACTTGGGTGCATCAACTTGAATTGAAACCGAAACCAAAACTTCTGACGAAAAAACTGCATGATTATATATATATATATATATATATATATATATATATATATATATATATATATATATATATATATATATATATATATATATATATATATTTCTGTAGAAATATATTTTCTTATAATATATATCAATCCTTATTTAAAAAGCTCAATGGAAAATATAAAGGTATTTGCAGCTTCTCTTCCAATTTTCGGATTTTCATAATGTCAAATCACACTTTATTTCCTTTTGACGGATTGATTGTTGCTATTTCTTCTGATGAGTTAAGGGCATAATAGATTCACTGATTGATAAAATAATTAAGTGATTGATTTCGCTACAAAACAGATACCGTCAAGCACTGTATAAGTCAATTGAACTAAAAGAATAAATTATAATATGGTCAATATCATGAATTTTGGAATATATCTTTTTGTCAATTGTTCTCTCTCTCTCTCTGTATATATATATATATATATATATATATATATATATATATATATATATATATATATATATATTATTTGGGTTCCATCAGTTAAAATCGAAACCTACACCAAAACTTACAGAGAATTCTTGGTAAAATTAATTATTACAAGAAATGAAAGGTCATAACAATTTAAACGACAGTCACTCGGAAGAAAAAAGATGTAAGCGTGAATACAAAATAACACACACGTATTAATCGTATTAATATTATTTATTCTTCAATTTCTTTATATTTTCTTTTTGGATTATTTAATTTTGTTAAAAACTTTTTTATGCTTCAAGTTCTTTATTAAACATTATTCATGGCGTTTGGTTAGGTTGTTTTGCAGGAAAAATATTTTGTTTTCTTTCGTTTTTTGTTCAGAAAATTATTGAGTTTTGCAATAATAAGGGATAAGAATATTGATGCATTTTAAGCCAGGAATCTGGTATCGCTAGACAACCCGATCTCGTAGCACGAAGTATCTAATAAAAAGAAGTATTTTAGTGAGTCTCAAAATAATTTATCTGGAAAGAAATTTTTATAAAAAGATGCTTCACAGCATTTTATTAAAAATAATGTTTTTGAAACAAATATTATTAAAGTATTTTTATTTATGTAAGTAAAAGTGTTTGCCTATTTTCATCGAACGTACTTCTCATTGCGGTTTTTATCTAATAAGCGGGTTCCTAGCAAATACGTTTACTCTATAAGCAACTTATTCTCGTATATTTACTCACTTAAAATGGTTTTCTTTAGATGCCGAATAATGAATTATTTTTTGCTTGAAAACATTTAGCATGCTATATCACACACACACACACACACACACACACACACACACACACACACACACACACACACACACACACACATAATTATTTTATTTAATTAAAAAAAAAAAAACATCGTCAAGCAATAAAAAACTGACCAGTATTTTCGCCAGACTTTTTTGACTGAAACAGTAGATTTATTTTAGCGACCTATGCCATTTTTTATTTACCTGAATTGATTAAAATAATATCTTGCTTCTTTAAATGAGCACTATAAAAAACTTGTTGAAAATCAACGGTTTTTACTTTTGGATATTTTTAACCTGTAATATCATAATTAAGTGAAACGGTCACTATCCTTGTCTAGAGCCTTGGTGAACTGTTTGACTAAGCCGAGCTTTATCTTCAGCAGTAGAAAGAGTATTCTGTCTCTGCACACCAGAGGATCGTTGATGACGTTCCTACTTTGCAAGGCACCAATTTATCTCGCACAGGCCAGTTCTGCCTTGTGTATGCTGACCACCATTTTTTTTGAAGATTTCCAGGTTTTCTGACTTCAAACTGGTTCCTTACCGACATAATCACCCAGAACTATCGGACCTGAATATTCTTGTTATTAAAATAATCATTTCCAGTCCAAACAATTAATCGACATGGTATTTTACTTTCACCAACTTCTAAAATGCTTCACACATGCGTACATGTTAACAAAAAACGTAGAAATAAGACTTGTGACCAGAGCTAAAAATAATTCTGCTGATTGAGCAAAACTAGTGTGATTTTTGGATTCAGCGCATCAGGTTCGTCCTAAATCAACTGAAAAACGCAGACAAAAATTTGTTGTTGACTAGTGTAATAATAAAAACAATATATATATATATATATATATATATATATATATATATATATATATATGTGTGTGTGTGTGTGTGTGTGTGTGTGTTTGTTTCTCTGTGTGTGTTTCTCTGTGTTTCTGTGTGTGTGTATGTATGAGGTGCCGTTTGATCTATGCAAGCGTAAATATGTCGCGTTTACGTCCTCCCCATTCCAGACAGACGCCATCTTTTACTGACTACACCTTATCTATAAACATATCACAGGATGCAAATAAATAAACAATCTCATGAAACTGTAATCGTCTTAAATAAACGTAAATACAAAAGGATATGGAATTCTTTATCGTCGAGCGGATAAAACGATTACGATTCCAGTAAAAACATTATGTCTAAATATTAAAAAAAAGTCACAACAAGGTAAGTCTTCCAAATCCGGTCCTTAATTCTTCATATTCTATGAAGCATTCACGAAATTATGCAAGGTAAACCTTTGATAACTCCAAAAAATCTACTTACCTGATCAAGCTGAAATTTTGCTTGCAACCATGCATCGAATTTTCAATGACTGGAATTTTAAATTTCTTCAAAATGTCGGCTTTGATAGCAATTCGAAGGTCAATGTATGTGCTGCGAGAATTCATTGATTTTAATATGGGTTAATTAGTGAATCTAAGATAAAAAAAAACTAGTTCATTGCCAAAAGTGTGACTCATTTTTCCCGTTTTCTCAGTAGAGTTACATTTAAAAGGCAGCAGTTAAAGTTCAACTTATCATCGATAGAAGAATAGTTATACTCTGAAACTGCAAGTATAGACGATCAGAGCAATGTATCAAACCGAAACCTCGAATTGTCGATTTTAATACCCGCATATATATTTTTTTACAAAGGCGTCACCATTTATCAAGGCCGATAGGCCACTCAAGGATAAGGGTTAAAGAGTGTACAGTAGTCAAAAGGACAATATAGTAATCGATAGTAATGGAAGTTCGGTAAATTTGTTAACTTAAGTGGAACGGCTCATCAGAAACTTGTTCACGTTGGACTTGAAGACAACCATATTATAGACAGCTGGAAAGCAGGAAAACGGAAGACAATTCCACAGGCGTGCAGTTCTAAGAAAGAAGCTTTGATCATGGAATCTATGTTTAGGTTTAGGCACAGATAAAGAGTGGGGAGAATTATTGATAGCGTTTTCAGCTAGTCGAGTGTTTCTTGTGAAAGTTTGGCGAGGGGGGACCATAGATTGAAGCTCAGTCGAACACTTTCCATGAAAATAACGATAAAGCAGAGACAAACCCGCAACATCTCTTCTGTAAGATAGAGGTTGCAGCGAAGAGAAAAGGACATCTCATACGAGGCTACGAAGTCTATTTTGAACCCTATCAAGGCAGGACAAATCTTATATATATATATATATATATATATATATATATATATATATATATATATATATATATATATATATATATATATATAGTGCGTGTCAAATTATTAACGAGATAACATTTTTTACCAGTTTCAGAAACTTACCGGTAGTTTCGTATCGAAAGTTCGGAAATGTTGGTAATGCTGAGCTGCACGTAATGTGAAATTTTCGTACTGTTTCGCGCAATGCAAACAACTTGCCATCGTAATTGCTGAATCTCCGGTATTTAAGGTGTGTCAACTTATTAACAAGGCAGTTTGTTTCGTCAATAAAATGGGTTGTAAAGGTGGATTGAGCAGTTGTAAAACGAGTCCTATTACAGAACAGCTAACAAAAGTTAAAACTACCATTGAAACATCGAAAATGATAGGAAGGTACAAAAAACTGTGAAGAACTTTGTCAAGGACCCTATAAGGGTACGTAGGAGAGCTGATAAAGGTGAATCTACAGTTGTTTCATGCCGTTCTCTATTCCAAATTAAACGTGAAGTTGTTAAGAACCCTAGGCAGTCAAGTCAAGAAGTCTTTGACCAAGCCGGATTAAAGAATGTCTCAAAAAGTACTCGACGTCATCTTCTAAAAGAAGTGGCAGATTCTGTTAAGCCGTGACAAAGCCTCTATTAAAGCCACATCACATACAAAACCGATAGAAATGGACAGAGGACAACATGAAAACGAATTTTTTCAAAGTTTTCTTCACGGATGAAGTGCATGACACTCTTGATGTCCCAGATGGCTTGAGCAAGGGATGGGTCCTAGATGGACGACATCTTTAACAGCGTTTAAAGCACCAACAAGGCGGTGATAATATAATGATTTGGGCTGGGATTATCGGAGGTACATTTGTTGGCCAATGGAGAGTCCCAGAAAGCGTAAAAATGACGTCAAATGCTTACATAGCTTTTCTGAAGGAGCATTTTGAACACTGGCTGAGGAAGCAAAGGTTGACGTTCAGAAGAGCCATTATTTTTATGCAGGATAATACTCCCTCGCTTGCAGCAAACAAAAGCAAAGAGTATTTGCAACAACTGGGGTGCTCTGGGCGACGGACGATGGAGTGGCCTTTCAAATTCACCAAATTTGAACCCAATTAAGAGCCTTTTGAGTATCATGAAGCGACGCCTCTATGCAAGTGGACGTAAATTTAAGTGCAAAGATGAGTTGTGCGATGGTTTCCAAGAGGTATCGCGAGGAATAACTATTGACGAAATCACAAATTTTACTAATTCTTTGGACCAACGGCTTTTACTATTTAGTATTGTAAGCACTTTCTCAAAGTTTCCTGGATTTTTATTCACTCGTTCCTTAAATATTTAAAAAATGTAAACTCGTTAATAATTTGATACGCAATATATATATATATATATATATATATATATATATATATATATATATATATATAAATTCAGGTTTGAGATGTAAAAAGTAGGGACTAATGAATACAACGAGGTTGTCACATAGTGCTCGATAACAAGAGCAAAATATTTTTTTATTATTTATTTGAGTGTGAACAGTTACATATGGACACTACAAACAGCCATCTGTTTCAGTCAATGACTTTTTCTATGGCGTCGAATGGTCCAAGGTCGCCTGACGAAGTCTCATTGACTGTAACAGATAGCTGTCTATAGCGACCATATGTAACTGTTTACCGCAAATAATTAATAATAATAAGAAAAATAATAATGATTATATATATATATATATATACATATATTATACTATATATAAGATAAATTTTCTTCTGTTGATCAATTCCTAAGAAGTTTTCTCGTTTCTAGCAAAAACGAGGCGATGTATTCGCCGTAATGGCTTTTAACCGAGAACTTTCTGATTAGTTAGATCCGTAATATATATATATATATATATATATATATATATATATATATATATATATATATATATGCTCACAAATGCACACACACACGCATATGCTATAAATAAACAAACAAGTCGAGCACTCTAAAAGCGACGGACAAATGTTTATATAGATAGATATTTTATTATATCGTTTGCGGGCACCGATCTTATTGACGAAAAGGTAGAACTGCTGACTATCAAAATAAGTGGTTGTTAATTTGATCCCTGATTCGGGATGGGTGCTAGTCTAGCTCCACTGAAGAGCTGTGATACAGCAAACAGTCCATCTGTGGATGAGTATATATATATATATATATATATATATATATATATATATATAAACATATATATATATATGTATAGGTAAGGCGTCTATTCTATATTTTATGACTATTCTGCATATAAAACTTTAATCATTGTGTAAACATTTTTAGTTTCTTTATATCTGTTGATGTCTTTTCATGTTGATTTCTCACTCCCCGACATCAGGAGGAAACGCAGGTGGAAGATGAAAACACCTAAGAGGCCCCGATAGATGCGAATTGAACGGTTTACGGCGTTCTGTTCACCTGCTTATTTGAATCTCGTTTTAATTCTGGCATTCTTTCAATATCGTTTAAAGAATTCGACAAAAGGTTCTGATAAATTTGGTTCGAATGAACTTCAAGCCAGTCTGATATTTTCCAGAAACGGATATTGGTTACTGGATGACGGACGTTTCCGGCAATAAAGGACGGAAAAGCAAGAAAAGGAATAGATATAACCACGACATCTTGTAGAGATATACTGATCGATATTAAACAGGACACACACACAAAGTTATAGAAGAGTATCGATATCTATATATTTGTATTATGAAATTTTGTGCTAACGTCATGACATTAAACAATTTATAACATCCTTGGACAAAGTGTCTGTTCTCACACAAATCTTTCAAGCCACCTTTTGTCAACCCTTACTACCTCATTTAAAAAGAATGTACTTCCATGGTTTCTCTGCTTTAGATTGGATCATTTGTTTTAATAGTTAGAATTTTTTGCTAATAAACTCAGATGTAACAGAGCGCGGACGCGCGTATGGCAGCAGCAGCAGTTGTACGACAACCAATGTATGCATATGACCCAACCGTGTGCGAGGTGACGTCACAGCGAGGAAGCAGGAAAGAAAAAGATTATAAGAAAAGAAGGATGTAACCCGACAAGAAGGGAAATAGACGCGTTACAAACGTGGTCCGAGCTCGGCAGGAAAATATATGTCCTAAACATGGCCAGACAAAGATAGAGTATCACGCGCTTGACACGTCAAAGTCTTGTTAAGCACATTAGAGTACTAGAAGGCTGTTGAACAAGATAAAAGGCATTATTTTGGAAGTACCTGTAAATAAATGTCTGTTGTTTCAATTGGAAAAAAGTGAGTCGAATCCTTACATTGTTTTTGTTTCTTTGCACACAACATGTGGACTCAGAGTGTTGACAGGAAACGATTAGGTTAAGGAGAGACAGATATTCAACCATCGATCGTTTCATATCAAAGACCTTAAAAGTGATACTTTATGCCATCTAGCTAAACACTCAGCTTATAGTCACGATTGTTTACGCTTTTAAGCTTCCTGTTTCCGTTGTCCATTTGGTTGTGTACAGGAAGATAATCATTGATAAGAAGAGAACATATCTTGCATGTCAACGTCGTTCCCTCTTCGCAGCAGAAACCAGAAGTTAAAAACAGTTGAATATCAGTTGAATTAACTATAACCCTCAACACTATACAGTGAGGATCAAGGGCACATGAAAAAATGTGGCGCTTTTCTCACTCCCCGCCTTGATATCGGCGTAGTATCTAATGAAAATGAAACCTTTGGAACGCTCTTTACTATAATCGACCACTAAAAGTTTTTACTTGGAAAAAATTTGATTATTTGATATTTTTTTCTTACACTTCCTGTTCTTACTAGTAAGTACAAGCAACATATATATCGTAATAATTCTTAATTTTAACGTTTTTATTTGTCTTGCATGGTCTGGTTTTCAATAAAATAATTTAAAATATAATAAACTACGTTACATACCTCGTTGTCTAAAATGCACATTGTATAATCTATAATGGTAAGTTTAATAGTTTAAGATTTTTGAACTACGTATGATACTGATATGCGCACATCGCTTTTTATAAGAATGCATTAGTTAATATAAGTGGCAATTCATGACGAACAATTTGTTTCTATTCATTTTTCTTTTATCTAACTTATTAAAAGTTTTTTTCAAGATGGGTTCGAATTGGTGTGTCTCCAAAAATAGTAAAGTTTACAAAAAATAAAATAAAATAATTGTGTACCCATTTTTCACCTTTGGTTACCGATACCATGTACTTCAAAATTCATAATTATCGGCTCACACAAATGACTCAACCTAAAAAAGTTAACATGTCCTAATTGTAAAATTTACAAAATATATGTTCATAATAATATATAAGGTTTACAAGAAAGTTCTTTTGGTTTTTAACTTTTAAATCCAGATGAACATATTGCGGCTTAAACAAAAAGAATTATTAGTCGAAATAAGCATCATCAGAATCAACATACCTTTACCCACGCAAAACAAGTGTATTTATGCCAGTAACGTAAACCTGAGCAGGAGCTGCTAAAAACAGCCTATCCTGCCTTGACGGAGTACAAAATAGACTTCGTGGCTTAGTGGGGGATGCTCTTTTCTCTACCCTGCAACCTCTCTTCCACAGAAGAGACGTTGCGAGCATATCCTTGTTTTATCACTATTTCCATGGCAGGTGCTCGTCTGAACTCCAATCGCTGCCCCCCCCTCGCCAATCTTTCACGAAAAACACCCGTCTAGCTGAATCCACTATGAAACATTCCCCCCACTCTTTATTTGTGCTTAAATCAAAACGTGGATTCCATGGGCAAAGTTTCATTCTTAGAACTACACGCCTGTGGAATTCTGTTCCGTCTGCCTGCTTCCCACCTGACTACAACTTGGATGTCTTCAAGTCCAGCGTTAACAAATTCCTAATGAACCGCCCTCTTAAGTAAACACTTCATTAAATCTCCACACTAACGTACGGTACTTGCAATAACCCTTATCCCTGAGTGGCTTCCGGGCCTTGATAAGTGGTGACCACCGTGTAAAAAAAATCTTTTGTTCTGGTGGCGATGAAGTTGCTGAAAGCGTTTTCGATATCCTTAAGGTTTTTGAAGCATTTCTTACGCAGAAAGTTGTCGAGATGTTTGAAAAAAATTTAGTCGGTAGGTGAGAGGTCTGAAAACTATGGCGGATGAGGCAGAGATTATATCCCAATTCATTCCACATCTGCAGGGTTGGTTTAGCAACGTGCGGTAAGCAACTGTTGTGGAGGAAAATTGGACCTTTTTTGTTGACTAATGATGGGTATTGTTGAAGTTTCTGCTGCATTTCATTCATTTGTTGACAGTACATTTCCACCGTAATGGTTTCGCTTGCATCTAAAAAACTGTAATGAATGAGACCAATCGCAGACCAGCAAACAGTAAGCATGACCTTTTTTTGTGCAACTCTGGCTTCGGGAAGTGTCGTGGAGCTCCGTCAACGTCTAACCACTGAGCTAAGCGTCGCCGGTTTTCGTAAAGAAACCACTATCTCTCGCAAGTTTTTTGTTACCTAAAAAAGAAAAGATGACACTTCATAACATCGTTTCTTTTGGTTGTCGTTAAAATCGCGAGGAACCCTTTTATCAAGTTTTTTTGCCTTTGCAATCGGTTGCAAGTGGTTGGAAATCTTCGTATACTTTACGGATAATTAGACAAGTTGTCGAACAGTTGTGCGTTGATTGGCTTCGACTTAATTGATCTTTGTCAACATCCGATGGCCGACCCCTAGGCTCATCAACTTCAAGATTCTTGTTGCCGCCAAGAATTTCTTAAACCACAATTGTGCTGTGCGTCCAGTAGTGGTTGCTGGGCCAAACGCTTCGTTAATATCGCAAGCTGTTTCAGTAGCTGTTCGGTCAAACTTGCATTTAAATAAGAAAACTGCGAATTTGCTTTTTTCCATCATGTATTCAACGTTCTGAAAAGAAGACATTAAAACGATTGTAATTTAAACGATTAGATAGAGCGAAAAAAACTCTCTTTAAAATGATATATAAAGTAAAGGTATTATAATGAAAGTTTATATGAAAATACATTTGAAATCCAAATTAAAAAATCCGCAAGAACTTCTAGTCAGTCTAATATAAAAAAAAAACAAAAAAAACATGTATCCCAATATTTATAATGATATAATCATTAGTTTGTGAGGTCAAAGGTGCTTGGATGAACGCATTACGTTAATTGTAAAGTTAAAGAAATTTCTTATGTTACTCATTGCGTTGTCCGACGTTGCCCGGATTGAATGAAGATCAACGTATTTTCCATGTTTCCAATCGGCGAAATCGCCCATAGAGAACGAACTCACACATAAACACATAACTCGAGATACGCACAATGTGTTATATATATATATATATATATATATATATATATATATATATATATATATATATATATATATATAAAGGTGAACGTCTGTGTGTGTGTGTGTGTGTCTGGTCACGAATAGGGTCCTATATGGTTGACTATTATAGAAAACTGATCACATATAATGATAGAAGATGCATCGAGACACAGGAATGGGTATATTTGATCTGGCATAATGATGATCCATTAAAATTGTGGGGTCAAAGTATGGAAATAAAAATTTTAAAAATTAAATAAAAAACGTTTACAAGTGTTTTTGATATAGATATACATAATAATACTTTGAAAAGTATGTTTTAACTAAATAGGGATTGTATAATAAAATTGTGGGGTCTGCGTTCGCGTCTGGATTCCATAGAATGGACATAGGCACAAACTTTAATAAAGACTTTTCATATCTATCTGCGTAAGTATACTTTGATAATAATGTTTCAGTTGGAAGAAATATGGTATAATAAAATTACGGCGTGTTCGTTCGTGCCTGGCCTCCATAGAATGGAAATATGTCACAAAGTTTAACAAGGTTTTTTAATATAGATCCACAGAATATTGTGATAAGTGTTTCAGTGTGAACAGGTATGGTATAATAAATTATGGGGTTTATCTATTTTATTTTTACTTTCCTCATATTTTGCTTTGGTTTTGATACCCCCAAATTCGAAGCTATCTCTTTACAACCCTTCCTTTTAATAGCCTATCATACTTTCATAAATCAGAGTCTATTTTCTGTAGGCTGTTTTTGAACCCAGCCAACGATAGGTACTTTTGCTAGTATATATATATATATATATATATATATATATATAAAGGAACAAACCGAGATATATATATATATATATATATATATATATATATATATATATATATATATACATAAAGGAACAAACCGATGAACACGTAACTCATTATATATATATATATATATATATATATATATATATATATATATATATATAGGGAGAGAGAGAAAGTGAGAGAGGGAAAGATGCATAAAAGAGAAAATATACATAGAGATATTCAAGCAAACATTATTAAATACAACGGAGGTACTTTGCTTTATCATTCTTTTTTATTTTACGATTTTTCTTATAGTCATTTTTCATATCGAAAAAAATTATATAAGTTCCAAAAAATTATATAAGTTCCAAAAAATTATATAAGTTCCAAAAAATTATATAAGTTCCAAAAATTCACGAGCGATTCGACTGCGAATCATCTTTAGGTAAAATTGGTGGAGTAAGTGAAGTGAAAACGAACTAGGGCCGAAGGTAGACGGTATAAAAGTAACATCGTAGGGAGTGATGCCGAATTAACATATAGTTATATAGATAGATAGGGCTATAGTGAAGCTGGATCATGCTTCACAATATATTAACGACGCGCAATATATTAAAGTGTGATTTTCTTGTGATTAAACAATCAATATCAAATGACGATGTAGCATATGGGCAATTGTGAAGATGAAATTATATGAAGATAAAAAATCTAATGGCGCAGCAAATTAATGAGAACCATTAAGAAGAACAATGTTGGAACTTTAACCATGTAAAGATCTTTTTTACAATATGAATATATGATCAACGATTTATGCTATTAAACATGAACTGTTTCTATATTATGTTGTAAGTCTTGATTTGGTTTGCATTATTTGATTACTTTTTTATTGAAATAACCATTGATCTTCTGATTTTTGAAATTACCTTCATGAGAAAACTGGTATAAAATATACAATAAATTTACTTCAAAATGTTAAAACTGCATTAAACGCATTGTTTGGCAAGCTGCATAAATCGTTTAAAATTAAGCCAATATAACTAAAAACAAATATGGTTTATTCGGGTTTACGCAATTCGCATAGTAACTTTAACTGGACTATATATATATATATATATATATATATATATATATATATATATATATATATATATATGATTGATGCATCTTTCCAGATAATCGCTGTCATATTGAGTTCTCCCCATCTCGTTGTCCATGACATCTCAGATCTCTGTTGTCCCGCTGCAGATTCGCACATCTTGAAGCAGATGTGGCACACAAATTTAGCAATTACCGCTGAATTAACTTCCTCTGGAGGCTGAAGTGCATTCCTATGAACAATTATATATATTCTAAAACCAGCAGTAGACTGGCAAACCCTGCTGCATATCAAACAGATCGTTTGGTTTGGATTAATAGGCACACAGTTTACTTGAACAGGAGTTTTGTGCGACTAAAGGTGGTTGACGTACCCAACTTTTGACAGAAGCACTCGTTCACAAGTGTCGCATTTCGAGCTCTGTGTGTCATGGTAAACACTATCAATTAAACCTTTGCGAAGCTCTTGTTTCAGATTGCTGTGGGCCTGCTTTTTTGTCTCTAGAGCATCACAGCGTTCACGTAAAGCTTTCGCGACTTCGGCCTTGGCAGAGTAAGTTATTCTTACGTATCTATGTTGCTTTACAGGACTTTCAAATTGTTCTTTGTACAGTCTTGCGAGATTTTATGATGAGGGCATTTGCCATTTTCCAGCTCCCCATGAAAAAATATTTCGGCAGCTTACAATCTTTTATTTGAACTAAGTCACCCACCCAACGCATGTGAGATATGATTACAATGGTCTCAATACTAGAGCAATATGCTCTCACAAGGACCTCAGCGTCGGGTACTTGAACTTGCAACTTCATGTTTAAGATACGTCTTAAGTATTTTTGGTGAAATCGTTCAAGCCAGTGAATGTGGCTTTGATGATATATATATATATATATTAATTTCGGTTTTATTGTGTTGACGCTAGACACTGTCCGCTTAGCTGCGGTGAAGCGTTTACCTGAATAATATAACCGAGTTACCTCCCTTGCCTCGTCGTACTCTATGGCTGGGGACATTTATATATCACTTCATTTCTAAAATAATTATCTACGAAGACGCGTTTAGCCGTCAAGGGCCCTTCAAATGTGCATCGACGCTGAAGAACTGAAAGGTTGTTAAACGCGTCTTTGTGGATAATAATTTTATGAATAAAAAGTATACACACTCACACACGCATGTATATATATATATATATATATATATATATATATATATATATATATATATATATATATATATATACTTTTTATTTTATGCATATAAGCGTATACTATTATAATGCGATATAATACTTATCTATATATCTGTAAAAGTGAACATGTCTGTGTGTCTGTCTGTGTACATTTCCCTAGGCAATAACTCAGTCAATTTTTAGTCTACAGACTCGAAATTTGATATACAGGGTACTGAGATTTGGGAAAATCGGTGTGATGGGTTTTCGGCCAGAAATTTGGCTGTTAAGGGGTCAAAGTTTAACGATTTGACCTTTGAGAACTCTACCAAACTCCTCCGAAAATTTTGGGTCTAAACACTTGAAATAAAAATATAGGTTCCTTGGACATGGATCTAACTTAATAACTTGATTTGATCCCAAAACAATAAATGTTAAGGGGTCATAATAGAAGTCAAAGTTAAATTGACCGTTTTTTTTGTTCAGCATCCACCTCCAAACTTCCGGGCAACGCCGGGCCGAAATTCTAGTCTATCTGTAAAAGTGAAATTGTCTGTCTGTGTGTGTTTCTTTGTGTGTACATTTTTCTATGAAAGTGTTTGTCAAATTTTAGTCAACAGACTCGAGATTTGACATAAGGGGTATTGAGGTTTGGGAAATTTTTTAAACCGGTTTTCGACCAAAAATTTAGCTGTCAATGGGGCCAAAGTTCAACGATGTTACCTTTGGAAACTCGACTAAACTCCGCCGCTAATTTTGGCTCTAAACACTTGAAACTTTAGATGTAGGTTACTTAGACACGGTTCAAACTTTATTATTTTATTTGAGCCCAAGACAATAAATCTTAAGGGGTCAAAATTGGGGTCAAAGTTAAAAAATAATTGACCTCTGCTGTCTCTCCCAAATTACTCATCCAATTTTTTATCTAAACATTTAAAATTTTACATAAAGTGTATTCAGATATAGGGCAAGCTTTTTAATCGGTTTTTGGCCGAAAATTTGACTGCCAAGGAGTCAAAGTTCAAAAAAGTGACCTTTGCGATCTCTAGCAAACTATTAAGCCAATTTTGTGTCTAAACATTTTAAATTTTACATAAAGGGTATTCAGTCATGCAGAAAGGTTTTTAATCAGTTTTCGGGCGAAAATTTCGCTGCGAAAAGGGCAGAGTTGAAAGAGTTGACCTTTGCAGATTCTACCAAACTCGTCCGCCAATTTTGGGTCTAAAAAACACTTTAGATTTTAGGTATAGGTTACCTGGACATGAGTCAAACTTTTTAATATATATATATATATATATATATATATATATATATATATATATATATATATATATATGCACATAAAGTTATGAACAGTACATAGTGTGTATCAATTTTCAGGATTTTCTTCAACAGTGCTCAATACTTGTGTATAACTTGTTAAATAATCATATTGCCATAGTGCACGGAAATGATTTTTTCAGATATACTGAGACTAAAGTCGCTTTTAGGACCACCAGCAACCAAAAAAAAAGTAATAAAAAACGCGAGACAGTGGTATGCTAAGTCCGTAAAGTCCAAAGTAGCTGAACAGCAGCTGGGTTCCCACCAGTTTTGGCAAATAGCAAAAAGAATACGGAAATTACTTTTTCAGATATACTGAGACTAAAGTCGCTTTTAGGACCACCAGCAACCAAAAAAAAGTAATAAAAAACGCGAGACAGTGGTATGCTCAGTCCGTAAAGTCCAAAGTAGCTGAACAGCAGCTGGGTTCCCACCAGTTTTGGCAAATAGCAAAAAGAATACGGAAATGACTTTTTCAGATATACTGAGACTAAAGTCGCTTTTAGGACCACCAGCAACCAAAAAAAAGTAATAAAAAACGCGAGACAGTGGTATGCTCAGTCCGTAAAGTCCAAAGTAGCTGAACAGCAGCTGGGTTCCCACCAGTTTTGGCAAATAGCAAAAAGAATACGGAAATGACTTTTTCAGATATACTGAGACTAAAGTCGCTTTTAGGACCACCAGCAACCAAAAAAAAGTAATAAAAAATGCGAGACAGTGGTATGCTCAGTCCGTAAAGTCCAAAGTAGCTGAACAGCAGCTGGGTTCCCACCAGTTTTGGCAAATAGCAAAAAGAATACGGAAATGACTTTTTCAGATATACTGAGACTAAAGTCGCTTTTAGGACCACCAGCAACCAAAAAAAATAATAAAAACGCGACCAAAAAAAATAATAAAAAACGCGAGAGAGTGGTATGCTAAGTCCGTCAAGTCCAAAGTAGCTGAGCAGCAGCTTGGTTCCCACCAGTTTTGGCAAATAGCAAAAAGAATACTGAACAGAGGTGTGTGCCTTATCCCAACTATCATCAATAGACCTGGGGTAATCTTGTCAGCATTAGATAAAGAAAAACTCTTTGCCAAGATCTTTGCAGCTAATTCTACCCTTTACGACCAAGGCCACCAACCCCCAATATTTCCTCGTGTATCTGAAAACACGTTATGCAGCATACAAATATCTGTACGTGATGTTGCCAAGCTAATCAAAAACCTTGATTCCAGTAAAGCAACTGGCCCTAACGGCATTCAAATTATAGTGCCCAAAAAGCTTCAACCAGAACTAGCGTCCATACTTACAAAGTTATTTAAGCATTATCTTAAGGAGAAATGCTTCCTAACACCTTGGAAAATCTAATCAGTATGCCCTGTATTTAAGAATTCAGGTTATCGCTCATGCCCCTCTAGGTACAGACCAATAAGTGACTTGTGCGCCATGAGTAAACTGCTGGAATCTGTGTTAAATAGTCAACCATCTCAGAAAAATTACCTTCTTATTGACATGCAATATGATTTCCGTTCTCCTTGATCTACAGCAGACGTGTCTACGATTATATATATATATATATATATATATATATATATATATATATATATATATATATATATCATAGGATTAGCGAATCTCTCGACAAAGGCTTCCTCTCTAGGGCAATTGCTCTTGACATATCAAAGGCCTTTGCTAAGGTGTGGCATAAAAGTCTACTTCAAAAGATCTTCATCTATGGTATGGATGGAAATATCTTCTCAATTATAAAATAATTTCACTCTGATAGGTTCATAAGAGTAGTGGTTGATCTGCAGAAATAAAAAGCTCTCAGTATTAATGCTGGAGTCCCTCAGGGGTCTATCCTGGGCCCAAATCTCTTATTGATCTATAATAATGATCTTCCAAATCACAGTCTTACATCCATGTATAGACATTTATGCTGGCGACACTACCATCTATGGTAGCACATCAAAGACGTAAACGACCAAGTTCTTCTGATTCTCTGTGGCTGGTTACTTTAAATGCATCTAAAACCAAGCTTCTATCTTTACATCATCACTGCTCTGATGCCCATCTGGCATCAATTGAAATGAATGGCTCTCATCTTGGGGAGGCTTCAAGTTTTGACAAACTCTTGGGCTTAACCTTTACTCCCGATCTGAAATGGAACACGTATATCAAATCCATTGCCAAGGTCGTTGGAAAAATAGTGGGATCCTTCTACCGTTGCAGTAGATATCTCACTGCTGATGCAATTCCCTATCTATATAAAAGCCAGGTACGTCCAAGGATGGAGTACCGTTGTCATATCTGTGCAGAAGCTGCTAAAAGTAGCTTATCCTGCTTTAACAGAGTTCAAAATAAACTTCGTAGCTTAATCGGGGGATGCTCTTTTCTCATCCCTGCAACCTCTCTCCCACAGAAGAGACGTTTCGAGCCCGTCTCTGCTTTATTGTTATTTTCATGGCAAGTGGTCATCTGAGCTTCAATCTATGATCCCCCGTCGCCAAACTTTAACGAAAAACACTCGTCTAGCCAAAACCACTATAAATAATTTCCCACACTTTTTATCTGTGCCTAAACCTAAATATAGATTCCATGAACAAACCTTCTTTTTTAGAACTGCACGTCTGTGGAACTCTCTTCCGTTTGTCTGCTTTATAGATGACTACAATCTGATTGTCTTCAAGTCCAACATAAACAAGTTCTTGATGAACCGTCCCTATAAGTAATCCAATTTACAAAATTCTCACTACTTATGTTTACTAAGATATAATCACATTGACTAATGTATACCCATTAACCATTAACCTTGAGTGTCCCCCGGGATTAAATAGTGGTGATCCATGTGTAAATAAATAAATAAATAAATAAACCAAAAAATATCAGTAGTCAGAAATGTATTAAAATTTTTTTTTTTGTTTTATTTCATTTCAGTTGTAAGAAATCAAGAGAACTTCTTCCTGGAATTAACATTTTATCCCCATATGAAATACATACAGGTATGACATTAATTTCCACACATAACAAAACATACATATAAAAACTAGTAAAATGAAATTTATTCATCGCAATTTTTACCCGAAGACGAAGGATCAGGGTTCAAATCATATTTTTTTTACTTAAGCATCACCACTTATCAAGGCCCAGAGGCCACTCGAAGATAAGTGTTAAGAGTGTAAATTGGTCAAAATCAATCGAACAATAGCTTGGATAACACAATGAAGTGGTACGAATAGTACAAAACAAGAAAATAATTCAATGAAGACATTATATATATATATATATATATATATATATATATATATATATATATATATTTTTAAAATTTTTTTTTACACATTGATCACCATATTATCAAGGCCCGGAAGCCACTCAGGGATAAGGGTTATTGCAAGTACATTACCTTAGTGTGGAGCTTTGATGAAGTGTTTACTTAAGGGGACGGTTCATTAGGAATTTGTTAACATTGGACTTGAAGACATCCAAGTTGTAGTCCGGAGGGAAGCAGGCAGACGGAACAGAGTTCCACAAGCGTGCAGTTCTAAGAAAAAAAGATATATATATATATATATATATATATATATATATACAGATATTTTTTTAAATTTTATTTTATTATAATATAAAGCTGAACGACTGTGTGTGTCTGCTCACGAATAGGCTCCTATATGGTTGACTATTTTAAAAAACTGATTACATATAATGATGGAAGATGCATCGAGGATCAGGAATGGGTATGTTTGATCTGGAAGAACCGTGGTTTATAAAAATTGTGGGGTCTGCTTTCGCGCCTGGCCCCCAAAGTATGGAAAAAAATGAAAAGAAAAACATTTACAAAGGTTTTTGATAAGTATGTTTCAACTTAAATAGGGATGGTGTAATAAAATTGTGGAGTCTGCGTTTGCGCCTGTACTCCATGGAAATATGGCACAAACTTTAACAAAGACTTTTCATATCAATTTGCGTAAGTATACTTTGATTATTAAATATGTCACAAAGTTTAACAAGGTTCTTTAAAAGGGGTGAGGGTTCACAATAACACCTTAATTTTAATCTTAATTCACGTTAGCTTTTATTTATTTTTTTGAGTTGAATCATATTGTGTCGAATAAATTCACCTCATAAATTCACGTTCTTATTGAAGAGAAAGCAAAAAAAAGTCCGAACTTTAGACAATTCTCGAAACAAATTTTGCATAACTCTGTTTTTTTCTTTCTCCACTTGCACGTGGCACTCTTTCGAAAATAGATAAATAGATAAATAATAAAAAATAAGAACGTTACTTGTTATCATGTAAAAAGAAGGAAAAATCCTGCTCACGTGATCTTTTTAAAAACATTTACATAACCCCTTTATTTTTATTTATATATCTGTTTAAGCTTTTTTTGTCAGTGTACTAGAAGGAATTCAGTTGATTGCAACCCTTTCTGCATGTTCTTTACATTACAATAGTACAACCTTGAATCCGACGGCGCAATACTACATCGTTCATACTGTATAACTGAAACGAAGCTGTTCTGCTTGAAAAGGGCGCCATTTTCTTCTTATTCATATTTATATCGATTCTTTGCTTTAAAAAACTAAAGTAATTACGTGTTTACTTTTTTAATATCCCATTTTGTTGTTTCGGATTATTTTACTAAAGTAAGTAAAGCTTCATTATTTTTCAAAGCTGTTTTTGTTTCTTTTTTTTTCGGTAGTTCGTCGATATTATTTAGCAAGAGTGTTTAGCAGAAAAGCCAACAAACGACTACCCGAAAAAAATATTCAAGAAATAAATGTTACCATAGTCAATAAAAGTTCAGTTCATGTTTTTCTTTGTTTTGAAATAGTTTTTAATGCTCTTTACTTGAAATAATTGCAGCGAACCGAAATTAAAACGAATTTGAGGCAATAACTTCTTAAATGAATTTCTATATAAACTACACATGCCATAATCGAATATTCCTCAAGCACAAAATAGCGGAAAACATTAAAATATGTTTATAAGTATTCCTTACGTTGACGGAACTCTCTTTAATTGTTAACACAGAATGCTCAGGTGCTGTTGCTTCAAATTGAAAACGGGGCTCTCCATTTCAAATTTACTGCCATTTTGATTTTTTTTTAACCGGTTCGTGAATTAAAACAATTTTTTTTACAAACTACTTAAAAATACAAACCAATGAATTTTCTACCATAAAAGTATCTTTTATTGACTATGGTAACATGTATTTCTTGTATATTTATATTATTATATATATAACATTTTCTCTTTGTAAGGAAACACCATTTTGTTGGTCACTGTTAGCTACGAATGGAAACAAAGTTGATATAAAAAATATATTTTCGCAAAAATTATCTTTACTTTCATCATATTTTGCTTAGGGTAAAATTTTTGAGTATCAAAACCTATCTCTTTAGAACCCCCTCCTTTTCATAACCTACCATACGTTCATCAATCACAGTTCATTTTCTGTAGACTCTTTTGAACCCAGTCAACGACGGGTACTTCTGCTAGTATATATATATATATATATATATATATATATATATTGTCGGTGTGGAAGAGTATTTCTCTGATAAGGTGTGTGAAGTTCCTTTCTTTTGTCTTCCTCCGTCTGTGTCAAACTATTCTTTTTTATTTTATCCTTCTTTCAGTTGTCCTCTCTCACGTCTTCGGGACGGGTATTATCTGTTACGTAATTGGTCCTTTGTCAATGTAGGGAAAACCCCTATACTGAGACAATTACTTTTTGGGGGAACCTGGTTCTCCTTCCCCCACATTAAAAACGACCTTTTGTCTAATTTGCTTTCGTGGGGAAACAAATAAATTTTCTCTCATATCAAGCTAATGATTTAGTGTCAGAGACGTGCTAAGTTTGTATATCATAAGATATATATATATATATATATATATATATATGTATATATATATAGATATGTATATGTACATACATACATACATATATATATACACGGTATAATCACATTATAAAAACAAAATACACATAAATAAGGCAGATAAATCTACTGGAAAATCAATTTCCTTTAGCTTGATGCATGTTTGACAAGATTTTATGGATTTACGAATGTCTTTCCGATTACTCCTTACACAAAATGCTGTTTAGTAACGCTTTATAAACAATGTGCTAGTTTGTCCAATATCCGTCTTATCGAATGTCAACCACGCCTCTATCGTGATCTTGAACGTTCTTCCCATCTCTAATGTGATCTCCGTTTTAAAGTTTTTATTTTTTCCTACTGGTGACGTCATTTCGCATTCATTTGCATCCGTGCTATGCTATAGTAGTCATAACACGACTTTTAGCATATTTAAAAATCCCTTGGACAACCTTCACATTTTAAAAAAAAATTCCTTGAACAACATTCACATTTTTATAAATTCATTGGACAACGAATTACTTGCTGGCCGTAGTTTACACAAAGCACATTAGACAATCTTTTTGGCATTCTAACAAAAAACTTTCTCCAAATCCCTAAAAGCAAAATACAGGTTTTTCTTCTTATTAAACTTACTGTAGAACTTCTCTTGCATTAGTCTCAAGATAAATATAGCACCAGTGGTTCTATTCCCAGGCATTTCCCCTATGCTTATGAATTTTTATTTACTGTTCAGTTATTTTCATAATCACTTTCAGGACAACTCATACAGGGCTCTTTCTACTTCTAAGACATAAATGAAAAGCAACGTACTAAGTACAGAACCAGGTAGTTTTTTTTGGTTAAGATAAAAGTGTGGCAGGATCTGATCGCGTTCTTCAAGCACCAGCTGAAGGTGAAGATCAGATGTGATAGAAAAAAAATTACATTCCATGGAATTTGAAAGACGATCGATAAGAGTGGCAACCTTGTGTATGAGAAGAGGAATGAAGTAGGCATAGCACACGAAATTCTAGATCCTGTTGGACCCCGGTCCTTTGAATAAGTTTTTAAGTTTCTAGTCTCTTAGCTAGTCGAGTGAATCAGTTCCCCTCTTTCAGTTCTATATAAACATTGTTTATTTTACACTCCATAAAACCGGCGAAATTTGTATTTGAACATCGAAAATTACAAAACGTAAAAAAATGACAAAAAATCACAATGGCGGAAAATATTTCGTAAATACAAGAATCCCCTCCCCCCAAAAAAAAACATTAAAAATATAGGAAAAAAACTTCGTAAAAATATACATTGTACCTAGTTACATTTGTGGTTCAATCATTAGTCAAGTGAAATAAAACAGTAAAAGTCGTCGTTTGTAGACAAATTAATAAAAATCAATTATTGAAAAATGTTAAGTAATGTTTTACACGAGTTAAACTAAATTCCATTTTTAAAATTTACTTCTAATCATAAGATTACAAAATAAAAAAAATATTTTGTTTAAAGAAAACTATTTTAAATTAAGCATAACAAAAAGTAAATAAATAAGTGACAAAATTCCATTGTTGATGACAATTTATATATTTTCAATATCGTAATTTGTAACCCGAAAAAATAACATTTAAATTATTTTTATTAAATTCCTCATTATTCTAGAAAATTTTATTCCTAAAATCAAGCATTATTTAAATTTTAACTAAATCCGTAAATTAACTTTATCGGAAACTTATTTTCAATTCCAAATTTTGTATCGAATTCTAAACTAAAAGATTTTTTTTTAATTTAATATTAAGAGATTGTTAAATCAGACATGCATAAAGAAACTTAATTAACTCTGAACTCATAATTGTTTAAATTACTTGGTTTAGAAATTAGAATTTTATTCTAACAATGAATAAACAAGTAATATAGGGTATACGACGATTTTCATTAGTGAGATGCAAAGATGAGCAAATTGGTCTTTCATAGAAAAATATTCACGTTCGATTTCTAAATATACTTTTTAGTTGCTTATTGCGAAAAAAAAATGCATCGATTTAAAAAAAAATTATAAACAGTAAGATTGTCTGTTTATTCATAATAAGTTTTAAGACGCAATCTTCCAAAGTTTGTTTCATCCAGTGATTAGAAGATAAAAAATTATTTCGGACATCTTTTGAAATTTCACAGGCGAAAAATTTTAAAAGGTAAATAATGAAGAATAATTTTTTCATATAAAATTTAAATAATTTTAATATATTTTCCAATTTCTTTTTTTTCTGAAAAATCGACAAAAATCGTATAAATCTGTAACGATAGTGACCCAAAATTAAATACATTGTATTTCATCATTCCGATGTATTTTAATATAAAAAAAGATGGCAATCCCGCCTCCCCAAATAAACTTCTGATAATAATTTCATTAAAGTGGGGACAAATTATAACATTTTTTTGTATATTTTTTATTTCAGTTTATATATATATATATATATATATATATATATATAGTTTAGCTTTTTTTTATAAGTCTATAAAAATGACGAAATTCATCAATTATTTGACTTTTGAAAGTATTTTCAAAATCGCGTTGTTTTCATTGTTTACGTCAAAATATGTAAAAATAACATTGGGTTTCATTTTTCTCGTTTTTAACTTTTGGGAAAAATTTTTGAAAATTCTCCGGTTTTACGGAGAGTGAAAAAATATAAGATTTTTTATAATCTTTCTTCTTGAGAACAGAGTAAAAATTACGCCGAATCAAATTAATATTTCAAGTTTTTACTGTTATTATTTGTTATGGAAATCGAGAATTCCGCTTTTATTAGTGTCATACCTATATATATATAGATATTCGAATTTTCGATTAAAATTTTCCTTTACCATTCAATCAGTTAGTAAAAAAAAAAATGAAAATACGATTTTCCTCTCCGCAAGTGACACATTAAAATGCGTTATATGATACTAGTGATCTTTTGGTATTGCTGCGTAACAGTAAAAGAATTCTTCTAGTCTGGTGGAGTATCCAACTTTGTGATGTTACATGAGGTAATATCACTTGTAGAAGGTGCACCATTTCTCGTAAAAGCCAGTTGGGCGGCGAATACTATGTGATTTTGAATATTTAGTCAGGGTTTGCTTATAGAGAAAAATATCCTTATGCAATGCCAGGTTGTTCTGACAAACCGATATACAAAGAGGCCTTAGATGCTCTAGAATAGTGTCTAGTAAGCATTCAAGTTTAGTATTCGACTACGAAACGATCAGCTAAACGAGGGATTTAGTAACTGATCAGTAGTTTATCATTAATGAACTCGGGAATTCATTGCGTGCTATTGCAAGAAAAAAAGTGCAATGACGGATAAAGACATCTACTTCGTTTGATACAACGCGAAATATACCTCTTGATTCATAACAAAATAAATATACAACTCTATCAACAACCACCTAAAAAAGGTTGTCAGCTACGCAGTGCGTCTTTATATATATATATATATATATATATATATATATATATATATATATATATATATATACATACATATATATATACATTGGAATATACTTTACAAAACTAATATGTATGTTTAACGTTTTTAGAAATTGATTCTAATATTGGTTGGCTGAATCGGAATTTAATTGAAATTTTATATCACAAAATAAATAAAAAATATTATACTACATTTTATTTATAATAGATATTTATTTACAGCATTATACATTCTATGTATTTTGCCGTTCACGGCGTTACCATCTTGCTGTAACAAGTCGGCACCAGATGGTATGTATACCGTTGTAGAATGAACCAGACAACATGAAAAGTTACGAGTTAAACCTCTTAAAGAAGATAATGACACGTAACACATAAACATAAAAAGGAACGTCAAGCATAACCAGTAAAAGTGCATAAAATATATTCATTTGTGGAACATTTTTGGGAATGGAATAATGGTCTTCTAACGTACGTAAATATCAATCTGCGAAGCTTCAATAGATGATGAAAATGATTTTGTGAGAATGCCATGGAAAAGAGCCAAAATAATTTCATACACTCGATACCATTTTAAAATAAAAACTTATATGGTTTTATGGTCTTTTTCCTTCTATTGTTAGGAATTCTCAGGAGTATAAATATGTCGTTATACCGGGAGCGTTACAATTTGATTATTGCTCTATTGTCAAGAAGCAATCGGTGAACTCTCTAGTAGAATTAGGTTTGATTTTTGAAAAGAAAACCAGTGACTTTTCTTCACAGCGAAAAACAATCTGATAACTTTAGCAATTTCTAGACAAATGAGCCCGCCAATATCGATGCTTTGTTCGTCGGCTTTTTTTGTCAGTGTCAGTTTGAAATTAAATTTTCATCGCTCGGATCCAATTAACTTTGTCGCTCTGGCGGTTGGACCGTCGGGCTTCATTTTGAGATGAAATGTTCGTTTCTCTATGACGCTAAAGTTTGCAATATATTCTTGGTAGTCTGCTACGCTTAATTTTCAGTTAGAAATTTTCATGGCTTGTCGCACTTGAGTTTGAAAAATCATTTTCAGTAAGTTTTTGTGCTTATGTTTGAAATAGGATTTTCGTCTCCCTTAACCTTAAATTTGAAAGAATAATTTCATAGGTCTATTAGGCTTATATATATATTATTCCTTAATTGGAATTCATTTTTTGAGATGAGCATTATATATTAATTTATTTTTATTTCGGACTATTAGTCTCATCTTTATTAATTGTTGTTTTTTATCTTTTTATTGGCTCACAACGTTTCGGCCAACTTCCTCTGGCCTTCGTCAGGTGGTAACCGCGACGGATAGGAACTTCGAATCTCTTAACTGCATTCTCAGCCATCACTGCCATCCGTAGTTGCTGTCGTCTCACCACATTTTGATCAATTGACCTCTATCCTTAATCTCTACGGTTCCAGATAAGCATTGTCTGAAGATAGCGGTTTCAATCCCACCCAAAGCGTGCCAGAGGTTAATTGGTCAAAATGTGGTGAGACGACAACAACTACGGATGGCAGTGATGGCTGATAATGCAGTTAGGAGATTCGAAGTTCCTATCCGTCGCGGTTACCACCTGACGAAGGCCAGAGGAAGTTGGCCGAAACGTTGTGAACCAATAAAAAGATAAAAAACAACAACTAATAAAGATGAGACTAATAGTCCGAAATAAAAATAAATTAGTCTATTAGGCTTATTTTAAGATGACATTTTCTTTGATTTCTGGTGCTTAAATTTGAAATAGTGTTTTTGTCTGCCATTTGTATATTTAAAATAATAATTTTTTGGCTCTATTACGCCCAAGTTAAAATAGCATTTTGGTTGGCCTGTCATGCTTAAGTTTGAAATAGAATTTTTCGTTGGTCTGCGATGCTTAAGTTTAAAATTTCATTTTCGTTCATCCGTGATAGTTAAGTTCTAAATGACATTCTCGTAAGCTCGTTGCATTTAATTTTTCTATGATCTGTTACGCTTAAGTTTAAAAGAGGATTAATATTCGTCTATCATGCTTAGATTTGAAAAAGAATTCGTAGGTATAATAACGTTTAAATGTAAAATAATATTTTAGTTGATTAAGGCGTCACATTTTTATTCGCCTGTCCTGTTTCTGTTTAAAATATCATTGTCAATATTAATGACATGGATTGAATGGACTAGCCAAATGAATATCCATTCTTGGTTTATCTATTAATGTTTTAATTAATTGCAGTTTAATATATTAAACCGGCGTTTTTCAAACTTTTTTTTGCTGAGACCTACAGCAAGAACTATAGTTTACATTGCGATCCATAATACTTAGGTGTAATGAGACAAACTCTTTTTACTAGGTTTATTTATTCAGCATCAACAACTTATATGCATATGCTTATGATTTGCACGTTGTTTCATTTCTTTGTGTGAATAACATATCATTACTTAAAAAAAAAAACATGAAGGAAATTCCGATATAAAGTTAAAGCACATAATATTAAAAAAATAATGAGATGGACGGTGCGGTTGTTTACTCATAAGCAGCTGTTTCCAATTGAGAATAGAAGAAAACAATACTATACACATATCAGGTGCAGTGCTGAGCCTGTTTCTGTCCTTAGTCTTTAATTAAGTTAATGTGAAAAATCCCAGTTCACACAAGTAGGTGATTGTGAAAGTTAATAGTAATAGAATATACTTTTTATTTATTAGTGGGAATTTCCCTTTTGTTCTTGACCTTAAATGAGCACAAATTAAATTTCTCAAAATCATTTTTAAACATAAAGGAACAACTAAGATGGAGCAATTCATCCCCGCCGCTTTCAGATAACAAGTTTAACTTAATTATTGCTTCATGACTTTGGAAACTAAATTGCTTTTTTTATCCTAAAATCTTTCTTAAATGGTCCAAATTTCACTTCAGGAAAATAATTATTAAAATTTTAAGATATGAAAGTGAGATGTGACAAAATTTCCAGTTTTAATTCTACTGTCGAAAATATTCTCAGCAATGTGTTGTAACAGTATAGAGAACATATAATTAAGTAGGATCATCACCTTTAAGTCTTCCTTGCGATACCCTCAATATTTTCTAAAACCCTTCAATATATTCAATATGTTGAAATATGTTGCCTCTTTTTCCTTAATGTTTCATGTTTAAATCTATAAATATAAAAGCGAAAATGTATGTATGTACGTATGTGTGTTCGCCTTTTTTGTATGTCTACAAAAGGCTTTTTTCAGAGAAGTGGTCGGTCGCTTCACAACTTTTTAAAACTTTTTATATCACATATAAATCGTAATATCTCAGAGTTAACAATGAAGCCCGCCTGTCTATTTAATTTGCTCGATTTCGGGAAGATAAATATTCAACATTTGTCGCTCGCCGCATGTGGGTTAGTCTTTTTCCTATAACATCTTGGGAAAATAAAAATCCCGCAGTCAAACTTGACTTCATTAACTCATTAAAACGGGCACCTGCCAAATCCAAGTAATTAAATAAATTCAAACCTGTTTCCGTTAGCATCTCGTAGTGGGGCGTTTTTTTTTCACACTTTAATTTACAACTTTGCCTCAACGGTTCGGGTTCCATCCTCATACTTACCTTCCAAAACATTTTTTTACCCGCCCCCCCCCGAAGTTTCCACACACACCTCCAAACACCTGGGCAACGCCGAGTACCCCTCGATAGTCATTAATAAGGCTGAACACACCAGTTAAGTAAAGCTTGTTTGGTAAAACAAACTCTTAGCCGTAACGTACGGAAAAGTTAACACAACAGAAAATTGCATAAGATAATCGAAGCGTTACATTTTTAAATAAAATGATGGCGTTCATCTACCACATCATTTGCCTTTTGTAATATCATTTTATTAATCAAACGTTTGTTTATTTCTGATAGTTTGGCATTATTTCACTTTTTTTACTAGAATTTTTTCTAAAAGATAAGATCTGCCCAAATGATAAACGATTAAGCAAATGAACGCACACACACATTTTTGTAATAACTAAAAGAAAGTGAATAGAAAAAAAAGTCAACGAAAATCATTTTGAAAACAACAACAACGAAAAAACAAAAACAACAACAACAACCCCCGAACAACAACAACAACATATGTACACGTAAGTATACGAGAATACAACCGGACGTATTGAATTCGTACACCAATATTTACGTAAACTTGTTGTTCTCTCTAACTGATCGTCGACCGGCTTTTAATACACTGCACAGCTGGCTTTCAATACGCAGTACCAGACACGGCTCTCAATACACGGCACCAGATACATATAGTTCCAAATTATCGGCATCAGAGATAGATGACTCTAAATAAATGAGGCCAGACACAACTTGCTCTCAATACACAGCACTAGACACAGCTGACTGTCTATATACTGCACCAGACACAGCTGCCGATTGGGCAAGAGGAAAATACTCGCATAACTTCCCAATCGCCACACGGCTTTCCCTTGTTCTGCTTCTTATTGCATCTTTTTTCTTTCCTTCGTATCTCATGCCTATATATATATATATATATATATATATATATATATATATATTACATTCCATTATGTCACGCCCACGTCACGACTGAAAATGCTAACTCGGCATGTGAGTTGTCATTTAATGGCGGAGACAGACTACGTTACAATTAACTAATCATATGGAACGAATGAAAATAACCAGGTAAATTACTAAGCAGTACTGTGTAGCAATATTGGATGCGTTGTGTAAAAATAATTTATTCTGGATGCTATTTCTTGATTGGCTAGTGACTCGATATGAACTCCATGCCTGATCACTGTAATGTTATACTAATGTGTGTTAAATAGTAACAGAGGCACTGTGTAATTTTACTAGTTTAATAACGTACTAGCAGAACCGATGGAAATTTCACGGTATAAGAAATACATTTAATCAACAAATATGCATTGATAAAGCTAATATTTTATGGATAGGGCAATAAATTATTTTGGACAGCAAAACGATAACGATTTTTGGAATCAAAACCTTTATTTTACAAAAAGGTAAAATTCGCTAGATTTGGCATTAAAAAGGCCAATCTTGCAATCTTGCACAAGAATATAGGAGTGACCTCCCTCTGTTGCTTCGTTTTTAAATATCTAATTATTGAAAGTATAACTACAGACTAAGACAAGAACAAATAGATTATTATATAGATATACACGGAGACACGAAAACACGTGTGTTAGGCAGGCATTAGTGTGAAGAGTTCTGATGTGTCCTGTGTATTCATACGCCAAGTGATTACAATTGCTGTGCGTAGGAAACGAGTTCCAGAGATATTATCATGAAACTTGAATTTCATTATTCATAGCTAGATTCACACACACACACACACATAATGAGTACTCACAACATAAATTATTTTAGTTGTTAAATTCACCAGCTTTTTTCAAGCGAGCACAAAGAATACGTAGACAAAACACGAGGAATATTAAATAAGGAAAATATATAGAAAATAATGAAATCAACAATAATTCACTTCAAAATGCCAGAGAAGAAACGTTGAGAATACAACCAGCGCGATGAAGATTTTAATCTGAATTACGCAAACAACGCTTCATATCATCGTGAGGAGATTTCACAATCGTGCCAGACTAGTTGCATTATATAGTTTTATGAAATTTCTCCTAAGAGTAAAGCTGGCAATGAAGATGTCCTCTTATCGTACAACCGAATACTGCGGTTATTCGACTGTTTAACTTTATTCTCACTATTGCAAATAAACCCTCTCTCCCATCACGTAATCTTGCTTAATAAATCAGCAAGTCTATCAATCAATATCTAACAACAGTACGATTGGGTGTAATTTTTTTTCTATACATTTTCTTTTATGACAGTAGACGTTAGTTTGGAATTCATATTGTGTGCGTGTTCTGCTTAGCTCAGCTTCCTAACAACTTCCTGTTGTGCTGTTCTCGGAGAAGGTGTGGAGTGACAGTTTTGATATTTTAAATCTATGATAATATCCTATTTTCTTGCTTATATATAATCTCTACCCACCCCCTGCATGTTTTATCGAATCTCAAGGAAAAAATACTTTTCTAAAATATTTCATTTTTGCGCTTCGGGTATTTCGATCAATCGATGATCAATGTCCGGCACTACGCTTGCAATTTTTTCTCGGTAGAATCTGCAAGGCAAGGGAGAAATACGACCAGAAAGTTGGAGTATAAAGCAAAAATTAAAAAAATATAACAATAAAAAGCCTTTATTCCCTCCCCAAAAAGAAAGAAAACAGAACAAGAAAAACCGAAAAATAAAAAAAAAATCACGCGTCAACGGTAAATTCTTTTCATTTTATTTAATTAGATTTTAGAAAAAATTAATTATTAAATTATAGAATGAAACCTTTCTGGCAACAGTGACAACAGATTACAAGATAATGAGCATTTTTCGTTTTTTACTTTGCATCTTTAGCGAACGGGAAAACTTATAAAAATGTGGTGTTAGAGTTGATAACGATACTATTACACAAATGCTTAATTTTCTTTAAATGTTTTAACTTAATTGAAATTGTTCCATTGATCTGATGTTCACTCTGGCCCAAGACCGAATTCGTTAAGTTATTCTTGGTGGGTTTCATAAAAATAAATCGTGTAAGCGAACTTATTCTAAAACGCTTATGGTGATGGTGTAGTACATACGACGGTTTTTTACAATTCTGCAACGGGGACTAAAGCTTGCAAGATGAAATAAAGGACGGATCTCAGAAAAAGTGGCATTCGGATGCATTTGAAGCCGCCGTTTATGTGAAACGTTATCTAGCTCCACCATTAAATGACGACTCACGTGCAGAGTTAACATTTTAAGCCTAGACATGAACGTGAGGTCACGAAATCGAATGCATATATAAGCATAAAGATCGGAGAGCAGTAAAAGGTGAAGAAAGAAAAGAACATCCACGTGACTATTGGAAAGTTACACTCGGCAAGCACGTGAATCTCTTCTTCTTACCCTTTTGAAAGCTAGCCGGTCGGCCCGACAGCTGTGTTTGGTGCCATTTAATGAAAGCCAGCTGTCTGGCCTCGTTTATAGAGAGTCATCTATCTCTGGTGCCGTTTATTGAGAGCCAATTGTGTTTGTCTCTGATATTGAGAGCCAGATGTGTCTGGTGTTGTCTATTGAGAGTTGGCCGGCATGGCGGTCGGTTAGAGAGAACTAAAATAGGTACGGTTTTCAGTGAGCCATAACACATGTAAATCGACTATGGTTTGGTAAAGTGTCAAAGGTTGAAAAAATGGACCCTGCATCAGCATTCATCGAGATAACGACAGATCTTACATTGCACAAAAACAAAATCAAACAAAAAAAAAATCTAGCATGGACACATGTTGTGATACCATAAGAACCTAGAAAAAATCCTATCGCGGTAATTAGTGGAAACAGAATATATTGAACAGAAAAATAATTACAAAAAATTAGGAGCGTGATTATACGTCAGTCCAACTGCCAAGTGCATAACTTGCGTATTAAGCATGAGAGGATATTCTCCCGGTTTTTCTGGTAAGCGGGAGAGTCCTTTATTATTTATCGAGTGAACACACCACAAAAAATAATATATCCTCCAGTATACTGGACTGAGTTCCTATCAGCAGATTAAATTATACGATGATTCATAGTCTCTCTGTGAATAAGAATTAAAATTTCTATCACAAATTCAGCCGTAATTTCGATCAATCGATGATCAATATCCGGGAATTACAATTTTGTTTTTCGGTAGAACCTGCAAAGCAAGAAAGCTCAAGTATAAAGCAATAAATAGAAAGTAAAATGATATAAAAACCCTCGCCTAAAAAAGAAACAACAACAAAGAACGATAGAAAAGAAAGGGCACAAATCACCAGCAAATTCTATTTAGGGCGGTTTATTCGATTTTGGAACAATTAACTTTGAAATCATCAAATGTAAATTATTGGTATCGTTAACACCACATAAAAATATTTTTTGAGTGTGTATCTGTGACGAACAAATTTATTAATAAACTATCTTAGGTGCCCGGCGTTGCTCGGGTGTTTGGAGGTATGTGTTGAGAAAAAAAAGTGGTAGTAGGCAGGCATACTGGAACCCGTACCGCGAAGGAGGAAAAGAACGTGAAAAAAAGGGTAATGTCTTTGCCGTTACGTCCATCGCAAAACTGGATGTGGTGTAGGTTTAAATTAAGGCTAATCAATCGAAAAAGAGGATGACTTTAAAAAAATATCAGCGATAAAAGCGACCCCTCCTTGTAGAAAAGTGCCCCGTTAAGGGTGAAGGAATACATATTTTTAGTCAATTTTTCGATATTTATCGCCCGAATGGCCGACCTTTAAAACGATACCGATTTCGTGAAAATCCGTCGCCTCTATCGAAAGTTTTAGGCATACATACATACATACATACATACATACATACGTTTAAACAGACAGGTGAGATTTGTATAATAGAAGATGAGATATGAAAGTTGCCTCACTAGAAATAAATACTCTTAATGACGTGCATACAAACGTGAAGTACGATTATACTTATATATTAATATCAGGGCTATCCGGCGTTGCCCGGGATAATAAGAAAAAAAAGACAAAATAAAAAGGGTTAAAATGTGTGTGACATTATTACATTAAAACTTCTATTTTTCTTCCTCTCTCGGTCCGTCTCTCTATCTTTCTCTCTTTTTCATTCTATCTTCCATCTCCGCCTAGTCCATTATTCTACTGAAAATAAAAATAAGTCATTCATCTCTTTTTAATACAATAGATAGTATTGAAAATGTCTGAAAAAGTCGATCTCTATCATAAAACCCAACCCAGTAGACCCTCACAGAATGAATACATTTTTCTCAGTTTTAGATATTTTACATACGAGGCAACGTCGGTCAAGGTAATACCAACTTAGTGGTGGTTAGTTTCGTATTTTGTTTAACTTTTATCCAGATCTATAAACGTACAAACACACAGACAGCTATCCTTTCCATTAAAGATGACAAGAACAGTCATATCGTTGTTGGCTAGTATATGGAGAAATCAATAATTTATTTCTCACTTATGAACACAGACTAATTACATCGTGAAAGAAATGGGAAACTGCTAAGTGTTGAGAAATTACGTTGAACAAAGGTGACGGTAGTAAATCAAGTCGGCGAATAATCAGTGCAGTCACGAGCTCGAGTGTTGAGTAATTCTTAGTAACAAAGATGGCGGCGAAGAATCAATGCAGTCACGATACACTCATTTCAAGACAGATGTTGACAGCGAACTGAATTGAATCCGAAATTCGATATTTTTTATAATAAAGTTGGAGGCTTCTGATTGGTGATTGTCCTAACTGTAAGTTATAAGTAAGATCGTCGGAATCATCGGGGTCATACCCTGATTGGCAATCAAAAACAACGCAATTTTGTTTGATTTGATAAAAAATAAAATAACATTTTTCTTCTTTTGTTTTATTTATTTTTGGAATTTGTCTTTATTCACATTGGTAGAGAAATACCAATATATTGGTATAATGTGTGCAAATATAAGCCATTTTAATGATATAAAAATAAAATAAAAAAATAACAAAAATAAATAACAAAAATATTATAAACAATGTGATTTAAAATGGCTTCTTTTTGTCTGGTGTTTTGATCATATATTTCGCCATTTTTCCCTTTGCACAAACATCGCAATTTGAAGGATCTTCAGAAGGTATTATTTTTATGCCTTCGACTACATTTGGTAAGTTTTTAATATCAGCTGTTTGCAGTCCCAGAATTTTATACCAGGTTTCCAAGTCGTGACAGACAGTTTTTGAGGGAACCATACTTTTAAATCATTCATTCCCTTTAATGTCAAATACAGTTTCATTTGGGCATATCAATTTTGACTTGTTATGGCCAAACTTTATATTCGCGCCTTTATTATTTCTTAATCGCCTCTTTTCAAGACTATATCATTTATTTGACTATCGTCGGTCAGATTAAAGTTCGAATCAAAATTAATAAAATCAGATTCCTTGGTGATAACGTGTACTGCAGCGTCACAGTCTAGAAGAAGATTTTTTACCGTTCGTCGTATTCTCAAAGTTACATGAGAATAGAAATGTATGTTCTTCCCGAAAGTTCTAAACGTTTTTAATGGAATCCATTTTGGAAATTTTATATCGACATTGAAAACTTTTGTGATATGGCCGTCCACAATTTTATCCTTTTGTGTGATATGGTCGTCCACAATTTTATCCTTTTCCCTGGGAAAATTACTTTTGTGGAAAACATTGCAATGAGATGTGTAATTTGGTTGCGTGGGTTTTCGAGAAGCATTTTTGAACTTCATGATATTGCTAGAGTTATTAGTATCCACGAGCATCCGATTCGTCTCTTCGTAACTACGCAATGCGAATTTAAATTCACTGAAAGTTATGGGTTTGTAGTCTTGCGTTATAACAGTTGTAAATGGTTTAATATCGGCTGAAAGCCCCTTGAGAATCATTGATATTAACAGGTTATCGCTTATTAAATAATATTTTGATATAAAAAAGGAAACAACTGAAACAATCGAAAAGAATAGATACACTCGCTATCAGTTAGGCAACGGGGAAAATACTTCTATCTACATAACTGATCAGTAGATCTTATAAAATGCAATATAAAACTTGGAAGACAATTACAATACAACGCGACCGACTTGAGTATGTAAATATCTCTGGTGGACCATCTGTAGACGGTGAATATCGAATGTAGTAGTATGACAAGGGGTCATATACCAAAACGAACAGCTGGAAATAGATCTTACATTGTCTAAATATAACTATGTAATTCCTACAGCTACGTCTATAGAAAACAGAACTTTTTAACTCGACAGTGATATGGAACAAGAACAAGAAAGAAGCAACCTTACTAGAAGTTAGTATCAACAATGATTCTGAGCTGAGAGGGAAAGATAATAAAAAAAACGAAGTTTTTATGTACGACATGAAAATAAACTGAAATCTTAGAAAAATCTCCATCATTTCATTAATTATAGGAGCTGCCGGACTCCTGATAAAACATTTGAAAAAACTATCTAGCAAAAATATCCGATGTACCAAGTGCAAGAGAGGTGCAAACAGCTGCATTTAAAGAGATGGTAAGACTCTTAAATAATCTCTCCGTTGGAATGTATGAGATAGCGGGTGAATGTCTGGCATCTCGTAATATGCCTCATCCCCAGCTAGTAAAAAATAATAAGAAACATTATATATATATATATATATATATATATATGGATAGATAGATAGATAGGGTAATCCCCCCCCCCAACAAAAAAAAACAAAAAAACACCGGGTCCCAACTTTAATTAGGCCCCGTTTCTTAGTGTTTTGTCCGAATGAAATGAAACTTTGGTCATAACTAGTTTATTATATTCAACACATCACACCAAAACACTAGGACATTTGGCCTTTTTTCTCTGTTGACTGTAAAATGCTCAGAAAAACAATTGAATGTCCTATGTTTTTTTGGGGTAATCTTATATATATATATATATATATATATATATATATATATATATATATATATATATATATATATATATATATACTAGCAGTTAAACCCGACGTTATCCGGAATTGATTTAGGGTTGACAAATTTGATTATCGTATCGACGAAATCGCCCATTTTTCAATCAAATCGATTGATTGCCTGCTCTAGTGAGGGACCCATCTCGGTGCACCAAAAGGAAGCTTCACATGCCTCCCCGCAGTGACTTAGTTCACAATAAATTGTAGTTGATATTGTACTGTAGAGAACCTACTGTTGATTTTATAAAATTATTTTTATATAATGGCTTGGTTTAAAGTTTAAGATGCAAAAGGTAATTGTGCTCTAAACTGAAACATTTATTTCGGAAGCGCATTTGTCTTATCAAAGAACTTACTGTTAATTTTATACGAACGTCCCTTATGCTTGTGCGGTGATAAAACTTCTAAAATTCACTTTTGATGTTAAATTGTTAACTTTAGTCTAAATGGGACTGTTCCTTTTTAAATAGAATTCGATTATCGGGTTTTGATACTTATCGGGAGATATCAAGGTACAGAACTTAAATTAACACAGCCGTTGTGGAATCCATAGGGAACTTTTTCTTTCCCCTCTTACTCTCTCTCATACGCACACACACACTGACAAAATGCCTCATATATATATATATATATATATATATATATATATATATATATATACCTACATCTCAGAAAAATTAAGAATGAAATATATCTTTATTTTACCCAAGAATGAAATAAAGACATATTTTATATGATCGCTATCACTCTCACTTCCCTCCTCCCTCTAATCTCGCTCACTCTTTGTTCATTTACAGTGCAAACCAGTTAACAACAACCTTCTTGCTAGTTCATAAAAATTTCTATTCAATATATCAAAAGCTGTTTGCGCTAAATAAAAAAATACTACTAGCGAGTAGATATTGACCAACGTTTACATTCAAAACAGGAAAAAAAATTACACACCAGCCATGCTTGATTCTGTCAGTGTTATTTTTTTTAATTCCACGTAAAATAGAACATCGGTCATCTGATGATGAATACCAGTCGCAATATCTGCTTCCTAAAAGGAAATATACCAAAATGAACTCGTTTTTCGAAGCCATTTCTAAATGTTGTACCTGCCCACATTTATTCATATACGATAAACCTAATGTCTTGAAATAAATAAAAATTCTGCTGTTATTTCGATGTTATTGAAGCACATGATTGGTTAGAGTTTCTATTCTACTTTCCATTCTGCTTCAGCAATCTATCATGATTCCTAAGAGTGCAATACAATTCATTATACATATATATATATATATATATATATATATATATATTGATTTTATATCATGCTGTCGTTATATATATATTATCTATATCTATCTATATATATATTAAATATATATTTTGATTTTATATCATGCTGTCGTTATATATATATGTATATATATATACATATATATATAAATATATATATATATATATATATATATATATATATATATATATATATATACACGACAACATGATATAAAATTAAAACGGGAAGATCTAAAAGTAAAGAATACATCTCAATATTTCGCTTAACGCTTACGGAGGCTTTATGAAGAGTGCCGAATCGGAAAAGACGAAAACGTGTGAAGTATTCATCGGGCCTTACTTATTATCTTGCTAAAACTTTTTTCACAGTTAGACGAAACATTGAGATCTTTCAGTCAGATCGTCGAATTCTATGTTATTTCATACGGTGGGATTTATTTTAGCCATTTTTTCTTATATATATATATATATATATATATATATATATATATATATATATATATATATATACGGGATAATTTATTATAACTAATGAACGGATCATAATAAATTTTAGAAAATATATTCAAGCCAATATGATAAAGAATGTCAGTCAAAATAATTTCTTTCAAGAAAGAAATTTAATGAAATGAACTAGTTTAAGAAGAAATTTCAAAATATGTACAGATCCACAGTTATTACTGCACGATAAACCAAATATTTGAAATAAATAAATGATCTGCTTCGTATTGAAATTATTGAAGCATATAATTGTTTTCTATCCCACTTTCCATTCGACTTCAGCAATCTATCATAATTTCTAAGCATACGATATAGACCATAAATTTAAATTTGAATCTACATTCATATATATATACTCAAAAATACTTTTCTATCTACTCATGAATACACACTTATAAAAAGCTAACAGGCAGCGCCGATGCTGCCCGAGATTGAATGATGATCAACAAATGTTTCAAATGTCAAGGGTGTCAGTTCCATATGAGATTTATACTATAAATATATTTCGGAGCTAAACTCCATCTTCAGTATGTTGTTTCTTTTTTTTCTTTTCTTCTTTCTTGGCATGTTGTAAAGTTTGAGAAAGAGCCTACATCGAAAAGGAGACCAAGACAAAGAATTACTCGAACTCATTTTTATCGCGTTTTAATAACGACATTTTCCCCCAGTCTTCCACCACGCCTGATTTCTCGTTACGGCTTTAACGTCACCCACATCTTTAACGTGACTGTCCTCTCTAACGTTCTCTCTCCTTTTCATAATTTTTCTTTTTCCTTACTGTGAATTTATATTGTCATCGAAATCGATTTTTTTTTCAATCGATTGATTACCTGCGATAGTTGGGGATCCATCGTGATGCACCGGGAGGAAGTTTCACATGCCTCTCCGCACGGACTTAGTCCATAATACATTGTTATCTATATTGCACTGTAGAGAACCTAGTGTTGATTTTATAAAATTATCTTTATATATAATGGCATGAAAAAAATTACAATGCAGAGGTCAAGTATCATGCTTTAATTGTGCTGTAAACAGAATCATTCATTTCGAATGGAAATCTTTCATATCAACCAACCTACACTTGATTTTATATGCATGGCCTTTCTACTTGTGCTGTAGTATTGACTTGAATTATAGTTTAAAATGAAAAAGTCAAGTAACATGGTTCACTTCTGCATTACACAGAAACATTCGTTTGAGCGTGCCTCTGTCATATCAAAGAACCTACTATTGATTTTATATGTCGGGCTTTTCGGCTTGTGTTGTAATAAAACTTCTCAAATGTACTTATGATGTTAGGCTATGTAAGGTGAGTAAAATAGATACAAACCGATTGCAGTACATATGCAGATATATAAATAGATAAATAATAACTGACATAACTCTTGAAAGAGTCAGACATAAAGTCAATTTTTAATGTATGGAAAATCCATTTTCTAAATTGGGACAAAAATGAAAAAAAATTCCTAAATCAAAAATGGAATTCTTTTCCCGACAGAGAACAGACATATGAAGTGTAATATCCTACTTCGTTCCTAGTGCAACAGAGCGCTTATATCGGCTATATGCAATTACCGAGTCGTGTGCGAAATAAGGTCACAGTAAGGAAAAATCAAGACTGTAAAAAGAAAGTGGACGTTAGAGAGGACAGTCACATTAAAGATGTGGGTGATGTCACAGCCGTAACGAGAAGTCATGAGTGGCGGGAGATTAGGAAAATAAATGTCGTTGTTACAACACGAAAAAATAAGTTCGAGTACTTCGACGTAGACTACATACAACGTAGTGGGTCCTGTGTGTAAAAGTCTGTGTACTACGTTACAATAGCTAAATAGCTGTTCGCTAGAGCTGAACGAAGAAGTTAAGATCGAATGATGTACTTGGTGTGCATAAAGATCTCCCACATTTAGATTGACCACTGTCTTCGTTGCATCGGTTATAGAGATTGGATCCGAAATCAGTCAGTAAACTAGGCTCTTATATTCATATTTTATTCATCGATTCGTATAATAACTTGTCTATCGTATTTATTTTCTCTATTAGCGATTAAAAAGTGATGAAAAAATATTTGCAAGGCATACGTTTTTTTTTTAAGAGAAGGCGTGCGGTGACCAGCAAGTTCATTAGATTTAAGCCCATGTAACATTTACATTTCAGAGTACCTAGAATAAAATATTTCCCGACATTGTTCTTTAACTCTTGAGAAAATGAAGAAAAACACTCGACGGCTGACACAGTATGACACAGAGAACTTTCAGGGATGACATTATCCATATATAACCAAGAGAGAGAATCAGAAGCCGTTTTCAAACTTCAACGAAGGGTTGGGTCCGAGACTCCTAACAAACGGTTCCCCAGTTCGATACAAAACACCCGATGAAGGCTGGAGGCAAAACGGCCGAAACGTTGTGACTATAACAACCAAGATGAGGAAGCCAGTCCGACAATCTCAATAAATGAAAACACCTCAACTCAAAAATACAGACAATTAGTATGTTAGTTTGTTTAAAGTAGTAGGAGAGTAAAAATTAAATGATAAACGGCACTATTTAAGAAAGTAACACGATGCTGTGATAAGAGTGAGAGGAATTAATGGATAGGGGTTGAAACTTTTTGCTATCTTATATGTAAAACAGAGAATCAGTTCGAAAGGAATATAAATATTTTTTAATCGGGAATGAAGTGTACGCATAGATTCTGGGAATATCCTTATTATCAATTAGTGTAAGCAGTGGGGTTGAAAGGTTTGGAACTGTTAGTTTTTTATTAAAAAAATTGAGATCATTTTATTATATTTACTGATCGCCATGAGTAATATTAATATTAATTTTGTTATAATGCCATTTACTGTTGGATTTTACATTTTATTAGTTTTGTTTATGTATGCTGCAAAAGCCGGGTGCATGTATATGTGTATTATACAGGTGTACTATTTGATCCTACAAAGGGGTAGTATTTAACTATCCCATATGTAAAAAATAAGTTCAACATCACATAGACACACATTGTACATGTCAGCTACTTACAATAAAGTATGTTGATCAGAGTTTCTTTCAATGACTGTTTCCGGGCTTTTGTACATGAGAATTGTTTGATATTATTTATATTTATTCTATATTATTTATACATGTCGAACTTAATCTCAATTTAATACCATCGATTTGCAAAATACTATATATTCAAATGTTTAAACCTGCAGAATTGATCGAAATATTTACAATGGAAATATTTTTTCAGTAAAGTACACATAGTAAGATTATTAACAAAATGATTGAAATCAACAAAATTAATAAAAACAAAGATCTTGTAGCCTAGAACCCAAAATTTATTTTATTTCATGTTCGAAACAAAGCAATAGAAAAAGGAAAAATACATTTTCTAGAAAGAATATATATATATATATATATATATATATATATATATATATATATATATATATATATATATATATAAATATCTCTTCTCTACGATTATATAAATGAAACTTTGTCTCTGTGTGTGATTCCATTCCTTATTGAATCCGAAACGGCCGAATAGATTTTCTTTAAAATTATCTGAACTTTAGTGTATTCGACTGGGATTAAGTTTTGTCTCAGAATACTCCCGATAATTACTGATAATCGATAATCGAAACCGTTATTTTAATTTATCTATCATCGATGAAGCAATTTTTTCCATGTCGTCGCTTAGCAACAATAATCAGAAAACGGGCCGTGAAAATTCTACTGCTGGTAAGTTGATAGCGTTTTTTGTTTTTGTCTGACGTGGCCTGTAGGTTACAAACTCCGAACGTAAATTTCCTAATCATTTTTCATTAACTGCAAAGAATTTTGTAAGACTTGAAAATTAACATGTTTTTTTTTTTGTATGACGTGGTCTGTATGTTCAAACCCAACGCACGTAGATTTCTTAAGATTTTTTTTTCGTTAACTGGAGAGAAGTTTACTTACAAGATTTGAACATTTACGTGTGCGAGCATATTTTAAAAATATCTATTATTTTTGCAGTGTAAAACTGGAATATGACGGTACTTTAACGAAACTTTATAACTGACAAACAACTGATCCTGAATGAATTGCAAAACAGTCTACACACATATTTAATAAAAATGCGATTCAGAGGTTTCTTATAAGTCGGTTTAACAAAACATAGGCTCCCAACAACCAAGCACAATTAGTATGCTCGGCAACATAAAATAAGGAACTTTGCGACACAGTTGACTAATTTTAGAACTATACAACCACATAAATTCTTCCAACAAAAAGTCGATATTGATCGTGTGGTTTCTTTCGCATACGCTTAAAGAAATCATGGCGCCCAAAACCTCGCCAAAGTAGTTGGTTTTGAGCTGGGAGAATAGCTGTTAAGGGGGCAAATCAGAAAATTTGGATTATTGCTGGCACGATGCATCCACTATGGCGGTTATGTTGATCAGTAAGGTGTCAGTATAACCGGAATTTACTAATAATTTTAGGATTACAAAAAAAAAAAGAAAATATTGGAATTACCAAAGATACAAATAAAAATATACATAAAAAGGCACCAAAGCAACCCTTGAGGAAGCCGGATAATACTGCTAGTATATATATGATTAAGTTATATATATATATATATATATATATACATAAATATATATATATATATATATATATATATATATATATATGGAAAAAGAAGAAGAGAGTGAAAAGAAGAGAGAGAGAGAGAGAGAGAGAAGGAGATAAATAGCGCCTAAACGAAAGCAAACTTCTCCTAGTAGTGTTTTCTTATAGTAAAAGTACATATAGTCAGAATATAAAAAATATTTAAAATAAAAAAGGTTTTGTAGCCTAGAACCCAAAATTATATATATATATATATATATATATATATATATATATATATATATATATATATATATAGAGAGAGAGAGAGAGAGAGAGAGAGAGAGAGAGAGACAGACAGACAGACAGATAGATAGATAGATAGATAGATAGATAGATAGATAAACAAACGGGGATGAAGGGGTCGCGGAGACGGAAGCAACCTTTTCCTCGTAGTCATTTATAAATGTCAGTTTCCCGCTTCGTTGCATTTTCAAAATGGCGACGGTGGCTTTTTGCACTAAAGACGGTGAAAATTCGAACGACAAATTATTATCGCTTCGATAAATACAGGAAGAAAAGCGGAATTTCTGTTTTTTTTTTGTTTGAATATGTTTTCCTCACTCTTTTCAAGGAAACATATTTACTTTCGATTATTTGTAGTTTGAAATCTTAGTAGAAGCATCCATATGTTTGCTTACTATAGGAATATGTATATTTATGAATGAAAAACGTTTAAATTTTAAATGTCTAAAAATATATTGTGGCTAAATTATATATATATATATATATATATATATATATATGAGCGTTTATGTGTTGCATGTGCGATATACATATATGTATATTTATTAATTAATTAATTTTTTTTATTTATATCACATATATATAGTTTAAAATATGCATACGCATATAATTATTTCCACAGCCAGACAACGTTACAGCTCAGTAGAGCCATGCCAGCAGACAAACCTGAAGTCTAAGGTTCTAGTTTTGCCCTCATTTTGCGTTCATCAGTTAGATACATCCGAACTCTGGATTTGAAACCCGAGCCTCTTGCATGCGAGGCGGGCAATATACTAACTGAGCAAAAACGCCACACACAAAAGAAGTCTATTAATTGACACATATCCAGCGAACCGCAAGGAAATCTAACAGTGGATTGAACTGATTATATAATTATAAATTGAATTAAAAAAAAATCTGAATGCTGCAATATTTTAAGTTATAAATTTATCATATTTTTACTAGAATATTTTGTCCTTTTCTTTTCCAGTTTTAACAACTAGTCAATTACTTTTCCATGTTTAAGCTTAACCATATTACTTTTCATGCTCGCATTTTTCTATTGTAATCCATGATTTTTCCAGGCCTCCAATAAATTCACTTGTTCTTTGTTTAATTTCAGTCTTATTTTTTGCCCCCATGTACACATATGAAAGAACAATGTACGGCATTCGTCTACTTAAAAAAAAATAAATAACCCCAATGGTCTCCTTTTCATGCTTTAATTCTCTCTGTTTCACTTGTTATTTCTCTTTTCGCGCTAGCAGTGAATTAGTAGCAACTGTAGTCGCTGAGCGACGTGGTTGCTATGGAAACCAGTCATAAAAAACGTCGCTCACCTCCTTACATATTTTTACGATTTTTAAACACCATAAAATTCATCATAACTTTTGTTTTACTAAACGAAAATTGAATTTTTTTTCACAATATAGCTGAGAAGGTGATGTATAAACTGTAATAGTTGTTCGGAATTTGGTCGAAAACTGAGTGAGCGGTAAAGCTTTAAAGTAGTTCTAAATTACTAGAACTGCCACGTAACCATATATTCAAACACGGTAGTGTTTGAATTATATATATATATATATATATATATATATATATATATATATATATATATACATACTAGCAAAAGTACTCGTCGTTGACTGGGTTCAAATATGCAGCCTATAGAAAATGGACTCTGATTTATTAAAGTATGATAGGTTATAAAAAGGAAGTGTTGTAAAGAGATAGCTTCGAATTTGGGGGTATCAAATCCAAAGCAAAATAGGATGCAAGTAAAAATAAAATAGATAAAACCAATAATTCATTATACCATACCTGTTCATACTGAAACACTTATCACAATATTCTGTGGATCTATATTAAAACATCTTGTTAAACTTTGTGACATATTTCCATTCTGTGGGGGTCAGGCGCGAATGAACACCCCATAATTTTATTATACCATATTTCTTATATATATATATATATATATATATATATATATATATATATATATATATATATATAAAGCTGAATGTATGTGTGTGTATCTGGACAAGAATAGGCTCCTATATGGTTGACTATTTTAAAAAACTGATTACATATAATGATAGAACATGTATCGAGACAAAGGAATGGGTATGTTTGATCTGGCAGAACGGTGGTTCATTAAAATTGTGGGGTCTGCGTTCGCGCCTGAGCCACAAAGTATGGAAAAAAATTAAAAAAAAAAGTTTACGAGTGTTTTTAATATAGATGTACATAAGAATACTTTGATAAGTATGTTTTAACTTAAATTGGGATGGTATAATAAAATTGTGGGGTCTTCCTTCGCGCCTGGCCTCCATAGAATGGAAATAGGCACAAACTTTAATAATGACTTTTCATATCTATCTGCGTGAGTATACTTTGATAATTATGTTTCAGTTTGAAGAAATATGGTATAATAAAATTATGGGGTGTTCGTTCGCACCTGATCTCCATAGAATGAAAATATGTCACAAAGTTTAACAAGTTTTTTTTAATATAGATCCACAGAATATTATAATAAGTGTTTCAGTGTGAACAGGTATGGTATAATAAATTACGGGGTTCATCTATTTTATTTTTACTTTCATCATATTTTGCTTTGGTTTTGACACCCCCAAATTCAACCCAAATTTACAACCCTTCCTTTTCATAACCTATCATACAGAGTCCATTTTCTGTAGGCTGCTTTTGAACACAGTCAACGACGGGTACTTTTGCTAGTATATATATATATATATATATATATATATATATATATATATATATATATATATATATATATATATATATAAAGAGATCCTACAGTCTTTCACAGATTATCGATACTCACAAAGGGGTGCCCGCGCACGAGATTTTTATGGCAGGAGGTACGCAATCTCCAACCACATCTCTCCTGGGTCGACATTGTTAAATACCAGTGGCAAGTGAAGTGTATGTTCAGGACGACTGGAAACAAATGCCGAGGAAAGCGTAGAGCACATACTGCGGTTAAAATTCCCAAATGGTTACTCAGTTGATACTAACCAGGCTCAGCGTTGCTTAACTTCGGTGATCGAGAACCGATGTGTCAACGCAATTATGCAGTATATATATATATATATATATATATATATATATATATATATATATATATATATATATATAGAGAGAGAGAGAGAGAGAGAGAGAGAGAGAAAGAGAGGGGATTTTGAGAAGGAAAGAAATAACGAGAGAGAGAAAGAGAGGTTTATGTGTAAATTTTAATAAACAGACGTAAGCAGTAAATAATGCTCCTTGCAGATATCTTAATTATTCAAGATAAAAGTGTCGTTCACCTCGAACGGCAGGAAATGTTCACATAACATACCAACGTCTCCAAATCTATACAAAACCGATTCAATACAGCATAATTTGTACAAATGACATGATTTTTTTTTAATCTTTTAAGATAAAACCTCATCGATTAACACTGACGATTTGGTATCTGTTTGTCCAGTAACCGAACTTATATTTATCCTTATGGTAAAACTCAGCTAACTTTACTTTGCAGAGAGTAGTGTAATACGTGTTCTATTTTTATGATAACCTTCCCTGAGGCATTATTGGTGTAATTCTGTAGTAATGATACTATCCTAGTAGAATTACCATTTTGGAGTTCTATTTTAATGTTAACATTATTCTAGAAATTTGTTCTTCCATTTTATGTGGTAGTGTAGTATCGGTTCCATTGTAATAAGACCATTGTTTTTGCATTACTTCGTTCTTTGTGGGATAGTGTAGTATCTGTTCTACTGTCATAATATCACTCTCCAAGCCATTACCTCTCCTTTTTGAAGTGGGTTATGTAGTAGCGGTTCTTTGGCCAAGATACCAAAGGTTTTGCTTAGTGTAAACCATTCTTGGCGTATGACTACTAATTATACTTTATTACTAATTATATTTTTTTTTCACATAGGCGTCACCACTTATCAAGGCCGATAGGCCACTCAAGGATAAGAGTTAAAGAGTGTACAGTAGTCAAAAGGACAATATAGTAATCGATAGTAATGGAAGTTCGGTAAATTTGTTAACTTAAGTGTAACGGCTCATCAGAAACTTGTTCACGTTTGACTTGAAGACAACCATATTATAGACAGCTGGAAAGCAGGAAAACGGAAGACAATTCCACAGGCGTGCAGTTCTAAGAAAGAAGCTTTGATCATGGAATCTATGTTTAGGTTTAGGCACATATAAAGAGTGGGGAGAATTATTGATAATGTTTTCAGCTAGTCTAGTGTTTCTTGTGAAAGTTTGGCGAGGGGGGACCATAGATTGAAACTCGGTCGAACACTTTCCATGAAAATAAAGATAAAGCAGAGACAAACTCGCAACATCTCTTCTGTGAGAGAGAGGTTGCAGCGAAGAGAAAAGGACATCTCCCACCAGGGCACGAAGTATTTATTACTAATTATAATTTATTACTAATTATAATTTATTACTAATTATAATTTATTTTATTTAATTATTTAGACTATTATACTCTTAATCCAGTTGTTGTTTTCAGGAATAATTAATTGTGATTATTGTGCTTAATAACTAGTTTAATACAAGGTACATGACCAAATATGTTCCATTTAGCGCAAATATTGATACATATTGTAAAATGTGTTTTTGTAATTAATATTGATATTTTAATATTTAATCCTTTTCGATATTTTACTTTGATTCGTAACAAACAGAAAATGGTAGGTGATATTTACTCTAAAACACAGATTATGTTTAAAACTACGATTGGGACGATTAATCGGAATCAGAATCAGGAACTGGAAACATCGGAACATTTTGGAAATCGGAACTTTTTGGAAATCGGAACATTTTGAGCTCAAATTCCGACTCCCCAAGCCAAACTGTTAATTTATTGTTTAATTTCATTTTCTATTGCTGGAATTAAGAATACAATGATAAATATGGATTGATTTTAAATTACGTGTAAAATTAAAATTCATACATCAAAATAACGAATTTAGATAAAATGACGCCGGAAAAATAACACAAGTTACACAACACGTTAAAATGGCACGAGTGGAACTAACATGAAATTATGTCCGAAAACATATATTTCCTCACACTTATTACTGCTCCTTGTATTGAGCTAAATATCTTACCAAACTTTTTTAATGTGTTTAATAGAAAGGAACTAATCTTCTAAGCAAGAACATGGCAATTCCAAACCATAAATCTTACACGATGGACATGATTCAGGTTGCGAATTATTTTGTAAAAAAATTCGTAGAAAGTACTTCATTATCATTCCATGGAAGAAGGTGAAAGAAGATCTGACGATCAGAAAGCTTCTACTTTCTAATATGATACAGCTACATGCTCCAACAGTTCAGATAAATCACATACGAAATTATATCAAGTGTAAATATCTACCTCTCATCTCCACCCGGACAATTTGGAGCAGAACATTTTTAATATGATAAAAAAGATTTTAAGGATAAAATGTACCAATACTCTAATTGAATAATAAATAAAATTAATTAAACCTAAAAACTTCTCTAATAGTTTTAACCGACAAAACAACAGACATTTGTAACATAGTTTTCAAGACATAATAATTTAATTATGAAAAGACTGCGATAGAATGTAACTATATAAACCATCTTCATAGTATGTTCAAAAATTAAAATTATCAAAATTATCGAAGTACACTTCACCAAATATCCTAGATTTACATTTAAATACTGCAGTCAGTATTACGAGGGTTGTTCCAAAAGCAAAACCTCCTATTTTTTTTAACTAAAAAAGTTGAAAAGCTACGAAAACGGACGTGGTACTATTAAAACTAGCAACCTTTTGCGCTCTCAAATGTAATTTCTACATAGTTACTACCATTCTCAATGCAATTTTACCAAAGATTCAATGACCATATATGCTTCTGGCACACATCCATGCAATGATTGCTTTCTTTACCATCAATATCTAAAACAGAAAGATGAAACTTTCAGGTGATGAATGCATGAGTTCAGTCATCATAACAACGCAATTAACAACCTTCTCTGATCCATTCAGGCAGAATAAAAATAGGAGGCATTCTTTCGGAACGTTTCCTCTATATCATGTAACATAACTATAGGCACTATTAAGCCCAAATAAATAAAAACAATACATATGACATGCATTACACCAATCCAACTCCTAAACCGACCAACAACTGATAGTAATACTATCAGGAATTAAAATAGGCGTAGAAATTCGATATACATCATAAACATTCCTTGCAACATTCCTAAATAATTTTACCGAATTCATGAGAAGAACATGTTGCAAATGAAAAATCTATTACCTTAATATGAAACTATTATAGATTCTAATAATCCTGAAATAAATAGGATGATTAGAAATATGTAAGGGATGTCTTTAAAACCCTAATGTATTTGTGAAAATAAATGAATGCCCTTTGGAAGGGAAATGTCTCATTTAAAAGTATATTATATGTTCAGCGCTGTTGACAGAAATAGAATTAGTAAATAGATTGGATCCACGACTGCAGCTTCAAAGATCGATTCAGAAACCATATACATACAAATATGAGATTAAATAGGAATATTAAATATCTGGAGATTAATAAACTTGATGGGATGGCAGACGCTATGAGTAGGGATTATGCGATAAATTGAAGCTGAAGATATAAAATATAGGCTTGAACGTAATTATAAGTTGGTCTACAATTCTCACAGAATTAGCACTAGCCAATAGTTACAGTAAATCGTAAAAATAATTAGCAATTAATTATGGAGATTAATAATGAATCGCCTTTGTTGGAAGCGTGATAAAATTGAGCGATATATATATGTATATATATATATATATATATATATATATATATATATATATATATATATATATATATATATATATATATATATATATATATAGAGGGCCTCATTGTAATGAAAGTGAGATACGTTAGCATCAATGAGTTTTTCTTTATTGTTAAAATTAATGATAAAATTCTGATCCAACCACCTGTAATAGTCGAAAATTACAACAGTAACAGTTAAATTAAAGGTGAATTAGAACGTTTCATTATGTGAACAATCCTGGGCAACACCCGGTTGTCTTGCTGATTCAGTTTGTTTGGTTGGTGACACAAACCAAACAAAGGGAAAATAACGTCAGCTGAACGAATCAGGAATTGATGATAATATTAAATAATAATATTGTTTTGCGAAGAAAACAATTGCATGGCGGATGGTAATATTTTTTTGTCTAAACTTGAGTTTTTGGCAGGGCGAATATGAACCGAAGGTCAAGGTTTCAAGGTTTGCCTTATAACGAAAAGTTACTTAATTAATTTGCACAGGTGATTTTACCAATTTAGCCAATGACGGCGAATTCAATTTTGACGCTATGAAGAGGGATTGGCTCAATGAAAATATAAACCTCATTCAAATCCACTCCGTTAGCTTACTGTAAGAAGGTGTGCGGAGCGGCTTTTTACCAGTTGAGAGTAAAGAATTAAGAGTTGGAGAATTGAATTGTGTTGAGTATGACTACTCCTTCCCCCACGCTACACCCCCCGCTCACTGACCAAAATAAAGAGAAAGGAAGGAGAGGAGAGAAACAGAGACAATCGGTCGTCGCAGTTTTATTTCTTTTTCTGAGCGAACTCTTCACACACGCTCTGTTGTTGAAATAAAAAAAGAAAACTCGCATATATTTTTTTATATCTGTAAAATATATGCGAATATTGTAATCAAGAGTTTATTTAATAACTCATCTTTATAAAATCAAGAATTATGACTGGAATTACTTTGTTCATTGTCCACGGAATTCGCGACTCAAATAAAAATGAATGGCATATATTAGAGTTGATTTCTTTCAGGAAACAGTAAGCAGCAAAAAACAAAAAAAGGGCAGCAAACCTAACGCTGATCCAGCCTGTGGCTCGTGGCATTCATATTTACCTGGAGACTTTGAGTTGTTTATTTTGTTTTTTGTCTCTCCAATATTTTGTTAATTATTTTTTTTATTTTTAATTATTTTGTTCTTTTTCCTACCTACCCCCGATGAAGCAAAAAAAAAAAAAAATAACAGGAACCGTGCATCATTGTCATTATATAGGCGTTCGAGGTCTCGCTATTCCACTTTCATGGGTGTTCCAAAATCGGAACCACCTAGGACTACACTTATGAACCAGTGAATAACTCAGTTCTTACCCCGCTACATTGGTGCTTTTGTGACTAGGATATGACCCTTTGGAACTCCATAATCGGTCTTCACCTGAGTTTTACACCATAAAAAAATGGGTGAATTAAGTTGTAATATAACACTAGGATTTGTGTAAGACTTCCTTCACTTTCAATGTGAGTCATCTCGCTCTGTTCACAGTGGGCGAGTTTTTTCAACTGAACTGAATTTTAGGACCAACAAAACGATAACCATTAGTCACGTGTCTTTAAATATGTCAAGAATATGAGTACATCCGGGTCTTTTTTCCTTATAAGTATATGATAGGCTGGTTAAGCCATGAATACCGACTGGTAGAGGGACACACATCGAAAGCTACTAGACATCGAAAGGTACTGTTAGAGACAGACATCGAAAGGTACGCAAGCCCCAGTACAGGAACACCAGCTCCGACTACGACACTGGAGCGCTACGGCGACTTACCAAATTATTCCTCGAAACGGTGGTAAGACCTACTCAGCTACTTCAAAGATATATATATCTCTTTCAAGGGATATATCAATATATAATATAAGAAATCTTAAGTCCGGTGATTATAATGTGGTAATTTATCATTGTTTCAAATTTGATAACTTGTAGGATATTTTGCATAAATACCAATATCATTATATTATCATGGTTACTTCATTAGGCAGTTTTTTTTGTTGCAAGTTTCTGTCAATTCATATCATATCTTCTCTTTATTTAGAAAGGAATTTTTTTAGCGAGATACATGAAATACAGAATAATTGGGAGGAGGTTATGCATTCTTAGTTTCATGTGATCTAGATATTATATGACCGATTACCATAATGTATATACCTCATAGATTATAAAATAAGAACTTAATTAAATTAAACCGGACGTGTATTTCTACTTATATATAAGATACTTTGTGTGTGTGTGTTTTTGTGTGTGAGTCCGTTTCCTATAGACTCCGAAACTGCTGGGTCGATTTTTATAAAATTTCACACAAATGTACTTTATGGTTCTGGCAGTGATCTTCGCCCAGCTTTGTACCGAATTTCATTCATACGCATAAGTATCGATAATCAATAATCGATAATCGACAAAATTCGATGAAAGAAGAAAGAGGCGATTTTGACTAAAGTAAACACCTTATACAACATAACAAGGGCATTTGTGAAGTTTTATTACTATACAAGCAGTAAGGCCTTTCGAAATGAATGTTTCTGTTTAAAGCACAATTGAAACACGATACTTAACTTTTTCATTTTAAACTTAAATTCAGCCATTATAACCGTACAAGAATAAAGGCAGGACATATAATATCAGAAGTATGTTCTTTGATATGACAGGGGTGCATTTAAAATGAATGTTTCTGTTTAGAACACACTTGTACTATGATACTTGACTTATAAATTTAAAACTTTAATTGAAGCCGTTTTATATATATTTTTTAACTCGACAGTCGGTTCTCTACAGTGCAATGTAGACTACAATGTATTGTAGACAAAGTCACTGCGGGGAGGCATGGGTCCCAACTGGAGCAGGCAATATACCGATTGGATTGAAAAATTGGCGATTGCAATGATTTTGATGACAATAAGTACATGAGAGTGTGAAACATTCGTTGATCATCATTCAATCCCGGGCATCGTCAGGTCTCCCCGCTAGTATATATATATATATATATATATATATATATATATATATATATATATAT
>NC_136500.1:62130151-62165151 GCF_053919585.1 Euprymna scolopes
GATTAATAGAAAGGTAAGCATCAACTGTTACCTATAGAACGTTATAAAGGGGTCACCACACACACACACACACACACACTATATATATATATATATATATATATATATATATATATATATGTACACACACAAACATTTATAAAGAAAGTGATCGGGGAAATCAATACAGAATAGTAAAGAATCGATTATAATATAGAATACGCATGCGCAGATCACTTCACTTTCTTCCTGTCTGCAAATGTTGTGCATCGATCAGTAAAAGAAAAAGAAAGGAAAGGAAATGGCTGCTCGGCCGCCATTTTGAAAAACGCTATACATGGTATGGTTAGCGAACCTCGCAAACTCCATCGTCCCAATTGCAATAATTGAAGCAATATGGCCCGGATTTCTGATAGCTTTATGCGAACATCATTAACCTGCTTGGCTAATTCCATTTATTGCGTCCGATTCATTTTTGACATTGTGATTAATTGAACGTGAAATTCGTGGTGGCGGTTGGGGAAAGCATAGCTACATTACACCGGGATACGTTCGGTCGTTCGTACGATTCTTTACGGATCAACTGCATAGAGTTCCCTCTCACCCACACAAATGAATCTTCCAAGATGCCCCCCAAGATATCATTCAATATAAACAGTGCAGATGAAATAAATACTTCTTATTTTATTACTTACTAGCAGGGAGACTCGACCCTGTCCAGGATTGAATGCGAATCAACAAATGTTTTACATTTTAAATACATATGTTGTCACCGAAATAAGTGAAATCGCTCATTTTCAATTAAATCGATTGTTTACCTGTTCTAGTCGGGTATGACCCTAATGTTACGTCAGGAAACTTTACATGCCTTCCTGTAGTCAATTAGCCACAATATATTGTAGTCTACATTGCACTGTAGAGAACATACTGTTGATTTTATAAAAATTATTTTATATAATGGCTTAAAAAAAGTGTAAAATGCAAAAGTCAAGTATCATGATTCAATTATGCTTTAAACAGAAACATTCATATCTAACATTTCCTCATTTTATAAAAAAAAAAATGTAAGGTTCGTTTTACACGCCGTGTACTTCTGGTCAAAATCAGACTTGTCTTTCTTTAATCAGAACTTTTCGAATTTCTATACTAACTTAGTTCGCCCAACCGTTTCAGACTCCATAGGAAACAAATTCATACACAGAAAAACACAGAGATGAAATGCCTTTTATAGATAAGTAGATGATACTTAGCACAGTCATTTGATACCACGAAAAATGGCCGCTTACTGTTTAGTAGATGACGAAAATACCGAGAATGGATAGCAAGATTTCCATTGTCTTAACCAGAAAATTTCGTACGTACCATTTAAAGATTGGGTTTTATTTAAAGTTTGAAGAATCTTATGCCTTCATCATTTAGATATTTGTGAATGCTTTAATTGTCTGCCTCCGTAAATCTAACAAGAATACAATCGCTTTAATGTGATCTTAGATTTCCGACCCTGCCGTAAAACGGATCATACTTGGAATCTTGGAATGACTTAACATAACAGATGACGTTGAAGTCATTGGTCGTTATCTTAATATTAATAAATTTTGCTGACCATTGCTCGTGTATCTGTGTTTCTCGCTCCTTCGCAACTTACACATCATTATTTTTTATTTACTACTAGCTATGATACCCACGCTTCGCATAAAACTTTGACCTTTGTTTTGAAAATGATGTGCACCATCTCTAGGTCGGAGACGATCATAATGTCAGGTTTCATCATGAAAAAGACATACATGCACTGAAGTTATGACCTTGACTTTGATATTTACCTTGGAAAATGGTGTGCACCATGCTAGGGGACCATCATCATGCCAGATTTGGTCATGATCGGTCCAGTGGTGTGTTGCTGCAAGAGAGTATATTTTTTTGGTGGGATCCTTCTATCCAGTAGATATCTCCCTGATGATGCAATTCTCTACATATATAAGAGCCAGGTACGTTCAAGGATGAATTATTGTTGCCACGTCTTGGCAGAAACTGCTAGAAAGACCTTTTCCTGCCTAGACAGAGTTCAAATACACTTCTTAGCCTACTGGGGGATGCCCTTTTCTCTTCCCTACAACCCCTTTCTTACAGAAGAGACGTTGCGAGCCTGCATTTGCTTTATCATTATTTTATGGCAAGTGCTCGTCTGATCTCTAATATATGGTTCTCCCTCGCCAAACATTTATGAGAAACACTAATCTAGCTGAAAACGCTATCAATCATTTCCCCCACTCTTTATCTGTACCTAAACCTAAATGTAGATTCCATGCACAAAGCTTCTTTCTTAGAACTGCACACCTATGGAACTCTCTTCAGTTTGCCTGCTTTCCAGCTGACTACAATATGGTCGTCTTCAAGTCCAACGTAAACAAGTTATTCAGCCGTTCCCCTTAAGTAATCTAATTTACCGAATTTACACTTCTAACGATTATTATGATATTGTCCCTTTGACTACTGTACACTCTTTAATCTTTATCCTTGAGTGGCCTTTGGGCCTTTATAAGTGGTGATTCCTTTGTAAAAAAACAAACAAAAAACATTTAAAGTGTGAAAGAGAATCTTATTAATACTAACGGGAGGTGACGATGGTCTAGTGGTTAACGGCATAAACTGACGAATTGGGCATTCCAGGATCGAATCTTGCTCGTTTCACAAAAAGTCACTTACATTTAGGATGTTGGCAACCTTCACGTAGTTCTTCTCATAAGTACTCGATGTCTTTCTCGTAAGAATTCTGACTGTAAAATTATTGAGGAAACCAATGCCAACACCAGAATTGTCGGATTCATATGACAGGATAGTGACGATGATTTAAACTGACTTTCAAACTTTTACGAAATCCACATGTATTAAAACGTGGATTGAACGTTTTACTCTCATTCAACTGTGTATGTCGAGTGACCAGCATGTGAAACTCCTTATTTCCCATTGCCCCTACCCTAGTTTCATCTGACCTGGACTTGTAGAACCTTTTCTACTTGTTTTATGAAGTAAAGAGGATATGTGCTGACTATGACATAAAATGCATCGGTTAATGAGAGCCTAATTTTGAAAGTCCGCATTCGCTAGAGAAGAGTTGTAAAGGCATGCACCAAGAGAAGTAAGGAGAGAATAGACCAGCAGTGAGAAAGAGGGAGAGCACAGACGACATAGTAGGATTTTTTTTACAAGGTAGTTACCACTTATCAAGGCCCGGAAGCCACTCGGGAATAAGGGTTATTGTGTGTACAGTACGGTAGTGTTGGAGATTTCATAAAGTGTTTTACTTAAGGGGGCGGTTCATCAAGAACCTGTTTACATTGGACTTGAAGACATCCAGGTTGTAGTCAGGTGGGAAACAGGCAACCGGAACAGGATTGCGACCTAGCTCTCAGAACTAAACGCCGTCTAAATTTGTGGCAACTGGAGTAGAACTTACAGACGCAGCATAGGCCAGCACAGCTACAGCAGATGCTACAATTCGATAATAGACTGATATGAGGCGTAAAAATATTCCCAGAAAGACTGATGCAAACAAGTCAAGTCCTAATTGTTATTACTTCTAGGTCCATTCTGACCCGGGGTGGTAATACTTACCAGCGTCTTATATAGAGGTTATGTGCGACCCCGGGAATTATATAGTAGCAAGCACCATATATAAAGGAAACGAGTTATGTGTATCACTGTGCTCCCTAAGCTCTCCTCTACACGGTTTGGAATTACAGGATGCATCTAACAACACGGTTTTGAGTATAAATATAATTTAGTCTTCGGAGGAGAGCAACACATATGCACAATACGACAGCGAGAAGAGAACGTTTCATGTGAATTAATTAAAGAATTGAATTGTTGTTGGAAGGGATTTGCTTTTTAATTAAAGAATTATTTGTTGTTGATTTGCTTGCAATATTCCAAGATTCCATCTAGCTTAACGTCTTGTCTAGAGAGAATTAAAAAATGCTAAAATAATTAAGCATTCGCTCATAAAATAATTGATTTAAAAAAAACTTTTTATAAGTAAACGATTACATAAGGGTAAACTTGAAGGCTCCCCTCTCCAGCATATTGACGTAGTGAATCCAAAAATGCCATTTCAAGAATGTTCTGATTTACGAATTAGTCTTCATTTCGTCTAAATTAAAAGAATGTGGAGGCAGACCGAATGCGAAGCTGAAATATTTTATTAAACGCTCGAATTGTAGACGTTGGAGATCTAGAATAAAGTAGTACCGAGAAAAAGACAATTGATATCGACCGAAATGTATTGATTTTGCTGCCTTAGTTTTGAACAATGCTGAGAATTGAATTGACTTTTGTAGCAAATGAGAGAGTGGTGGGTCTGATGGCATAAAACAATGTTACTGTACGGTAGCGTCTCCTCACTTCTCCTTTAAGGACAACTATACAAACGTGGGCTTTTATTCCTTTATTAAGTTGGTTCCACATATGTATGTTAATATACTTCAAAGGACTATTTGTGACATTACTTCTAATCGTTATACGTCGTGTAGCAAATATATTCCTAGTTATATAAAACTAAAAATTGACACTCGGTATATTTCAGCAGTTAGGGTTCAAGCTATTTCAGACAGCATTTCAGTGACTACCATTTTGTATCTTACGGGAACATGCCACCCCATTTAACTATTAGATTCATGTCGTATCCACAGTATCAGTTTCATTTTGTATGTTTGCAACCTTCACGTGATATCTCTTTTTAGTATATTAGCAAAAACTTTTTTCGTCTATCTGATATTAAATGATTTAGTTCTAGATAAAACAAATCTACATTGACAGAGTATAAAACCGACTTTGAAATCTAATAACCAAGAGGTGTCCACTTTCTTATCTACAGACATTGTATCAAAGAAAAGATGTTTTTAAAGTCGGTGTTGTCTTTTTACCCTTACTTTGTTATAATGCCGACTTTTACTCCTCTTCTGATGTCATAGCCTAAACAAGTTTTCCCCTGTTCTCTTTTTCATTATTGTTTATTGACTTTATAATGTAATAAAGTTCCCTCGCAAACATACCCATTATCTTTTTAATTTATTCAATAATTTGTTCCTCTTAACCATGGTAGAATTTTTTCTATCCTGATAAGTTTATCCTATTATTAAACATTTATTACTCAGGTAAGTTTACTAATTTATATATATATATATATTTATATATATATATATGTATATATATATATATATATATTTATTTATTTATATATATAGCAATTTATCGTAGCGTATTATGTATATATATATATATATATATGTATATATATACTTTCAGATTACAGATCGTATAATACTGTAACATAAAAGTCCATTTAAATATTTGTATCGACATTCATAAGACAATCCTAATCAGATAAACAAGCTAAATACACGTGATAGACAAATGTTGTATTCGACAAGGAATACAAGAATTTCAATAAATGGCTCCGGTTATCATTTTAGAAATATAATCTTCATACGCAGTCATGAATTTAATTTCCCACTAAATAACCAAATTTATGACTTCCTATAAACATTATTTTGATAAAAATATTTCCTCCGATGAGATTAACTATTCATTGAAAATCCATGGATTAAGGAAAAAAACATAAATTTTTATATTCCTTGTCGAATAATAAATTTATCGTTAATGTTTTAATTTACTGAATTGAATTCCGAATATATATATATATATATATATATATATATATATATATATATATGTATAATATTTTGCTTGAGAAATACTCCTTTAGACGAAAGTACCGTAGGTTTGCAACAACGGATGCCACTTACAAATTTATTATGTCTAGACTGTTAGCCACTATCTTTTGTAACTTTAGAGGGACATTTTAGATATATTTAATCGTTATTATAAAATCCTATTTTTCATCCTAGGAGCAACATCATCACGATAGCACTATCTTTAGCGGAAGTAGTTCCTATTTTCCGTTCAAAATACAAAGTACTCCTTCAGCCCCAGTCAAGACCGGGAAAAATGTACACGTTCTACAGATATTGTACTTGCACTCTTTTAAACTGATAGACATAACATAATCTTTCCATTTTCTGATCAAAAATAATAAATTCTTTCTTGTCAAATTCCGAGAGCTTACAATACGATTATTCCGATATATACGTATTTACATAAACGAACGCTCCAGAACTCTTCAAATATGGCAGCACTTTCTACAAGTGGCAATCGTTAAAAAATAAACCAAATAAAAACATAATAACAGCTCATAAACAGAAAATTAAATACTGATAACTTTAACCTTACCTATACACACATTAACAACACACCACTATCCCCCGAAACATGAAAAAATATATATGGCCACCATTGTTTATTTTTCGATTTCAGAGCGGCTTAGCTAGTTTATTGCTTTATTTTACTTTGTTGTATAACAGGGCGTTTTTTTTATTAAAAACATATCTTTTTATACTTTTTTTACATTTACTTTTAATATGGGCGATGTAAATTACATATTTTCCTACAGTTAGCTAGATTTCAATCATGTTACTTATCTTGTCTGTATAGATTTTCAACTATGAAAGAGATACAGCGAGCAAGCGAGAGAGAAAGAGAGAGAGAAAGAGAGAGAGAGAGCAAAAGAAAATAAAAACTGGTGTATATATATATATATATATATATATATATATATATATATATATATATATATATATATATATTCCAACTCTCTCCCTCCCTCTGCCTCACTTTCTCGCTCACTTTTTAGATTTCTTTGTTTGACGAAACAAACATTTTAAGGCGTCAACACTAGCTACAACAGTTTTTATTTTCTCTCTATTTTTCTCTCGCTCGCTTTTTAGATTTCTTTTTCTGCCTAAATAAGTAACAAACATTTTACGGCGTAAACATTACCCAGACTTTTTTTTTATCTCCTTCTCTTTCTTTCTCCTCTCCTGCATATATTTTCCCCAACAATCCATGTTTCTTTCTCTCATTCTCTCGCTCGCTCTTCTCTCACTCCGATTATTGTTTCTCTTCAGTTTTTCTGTATCCATGTGTTCGTTTTACTACGATAAATTGCTATAACAATAGCAAACAAAATAAAAAAAAATCATGTAACTACTTTTTATTTCGCCTTTCTTATAGGGGATGAGGATAACTGCCCGCAAATAAATAAATACATAAACATTTTTTTTTTTTAATTGACTGATTGAATATCTTTCTATAATGAAAAAAAAACATTTTAGTACTAACCAGGTCAACATTGTTTAACTTCGGTGATCTGATAAGAACCAGTGTGGCAACCTGATTATGCTATATATATATATATATATATATATATATATATATATATATATATATATATATATACAGAGTGGTCTAAAAGTAGGTTTACAGTTATTAAACAATCGTTTAGTAGTAAAGTATGAAAAAGTATGACATATGAAGTGCAGACGCCTCTGTGTAGCTTATTTGCCGTATATTTTTTATTCTTTATGGTTACTAGGATACTCAGAGGCGCCAGCACTTCATACTTCATACTTTTCATACTTTACTACTAAACGATAGTTTGATAACTGTAAACCTACTTTTGGGCCACCCTATATATATATATATATATATATATATATATATATATATATATATATATATATATAATGTGTGTGTGCGTGTATTATATACATACATATATATATTATACATGCATATGTGCATATGTATAGTAAGTTATAAAAGTACATATGGCAATTAAGCTATATATATATACATATATATATATATATATATATATATATATATATATATATATATATATATATATATACATCTTATAGAACAGACTATCCCAAGTTAATCCTAAGTTTAACATAATTGAATTTGATCTCTTAGAACTTTTCTCGATTGTTATTTTCATGGCAGGTGATTCACTGCGCTTCAAGTCATGGTTCTCCTGTAAATCATTCACAGCAAGAACTTGCCTAGTTTAAACCACTGAAAATAATTTTCTCTTCTCACATCTATATACTAAAAACTAAACGGAGCTTTGACGAAAAATGTTTCTTTGAGAGATATCCACGTCTACAGAACACTATCTCACTGAGCTGCTTCCAAAATTACTTAAAGCTGGTCGTTTTCGAATCAACATTCTTGTTGAGCCGTTCTCACTATTAATAAAATCATTCCCAGTTCCAACCATCGTTATTAACCCCACAAATTAACTTAATAAATTTTTCGTGAGTGACATTTATACCTTAATAAGCAGAAAATCGCTAATACGTAAATAATTCTGAATATAAAACCGTGACAAAAGTAATTAAAAATGTAAACGATTACAATTGGGAGCAAATATTGAGAAAATAACATTTACTACTTTATTACTAAAAAGTACTGAGAATAATTCAACAATCAAATGTTAAAGAAAGTAATTGTAATTAAAGTGTGTTTATGTTTTAAGTTTATAATTGTAGCAAAAGGTTTACATATCGACATCTCTTGATGATATTGCTTGTTATTTTGTATGTTCGGTCGACTTATTCAAAAGTCTCCCACGACTATTCTGTAGTATAGACTAGAAAATATATCGACTTGAAAATATTTAGCATCTACCAGTTGGGTGTATTCAATCATTTTTATGTCTTTTATATAATGTGGCGACAACATTATAAAAACCCAACCAGCCTTAGTTGGAGGTCAGCCATTCGTGAGAATGATATTTCCGCATCTGACAACATTTTAGTTTTAATATGAACGCGCACAACTATATTACACAGGTTGGATAATATCATCAATCGTAATTACCCTATTTAAAGATTAATTAATTAGATAACTAGTGAGACAATGATGTAATATTATTAGCAATTGTATGTACTGCATTGATTGATGTCATCGATCGCATACAATGACCCAACATGTCATCACTTATGTTACTACATTGTTTAACTGATGTTAACAACTTTATGTAATAAATCGATTCCATTAATTGCACCACGCAATGCGACTCAGATTGAATAATGTCATCAATCGTATCCGTAACATTGTGACGCTAAAAAGGTCAACGCAGGTTAGAAACCTGGACCAAGTCACCTCGATCCGAAAGCCACATTTAATAATAATAATAATAATAATAATAATAATAATAATAATAATAATAATAATAATAATAATAATAATAACAACAACACACGAGTTTGGCCAAAGAGCTCAAAGGGATGTGGAAAATGAAAAAGTTAAGATGACACCAATAATAGCAGGAACACTAGGAACAATACCGAAAAACTTTGAAAAAAAAAAAAAAGAATGGGAGAGATTGGAATCAGAGGGATGGCTGAAAATATAGAACGGATAACAATAATTAAAATGGCTGAAATATTAAGGAAAACACTTGAATGTGAAGACTATGATACATGAGCTACAGCCTGAAACTGGAGATACAGAAACTGCTACAGATGAAAAACACAAAGGAACATCACATGGAATCATGAAAACTGAAACTATATAATTCTAAGATACCACTCCCCCTTTTTGTGTGTGCGTGTGTATAAACCAGCATCACACCAAACAAGTGAGGAGGGTCAAGGAGGATGGATGTACCGAGGAGAGAAAGGACTATCCAGACCTCCGCTGGCTGAATGCAAGTAGGACTGGAGCCTTGAGGATGCTTATTGTCACCCAAAGTTTACCATTCAATTCAATCAAAATGAAATGGATGAAATTATGACGCGTGTGTTTGAAACTGTTATTGAACATTATACCACAAACGAATCACACACACGCATAGACTAAAACGAAACACATATATCCATTCATACGGGTACATATAGTTGCAAATATATAAACTCACATGTGATATTATCAACACATTTATAAGATGTGTATTAGGTTGTAAAAGAAGGTATTGCAGAATTTTTAATTTTGATTTCAAATGATGTATATTCAAATACAAATAGTACTAATGATTGCCGCCAACGAGAAATCAATCGTAAGCGGCTGTTGTGATGGCGCAAATTCTTTTGCAAAGGCCATCGAAAGAGGTGGAGAGTATTGAAATATCGGAAGACTTGTTGTCACTCAAACCCCAGAGAACACCACAAGTGGTTCTCAAATCTTTGATGATAGCCTATGTGACTACAACTAGTAAGTGAATAATAATATCACTCAAGCATGGATAATAGAATGCCAAGAAAGATTATCAATTTGATTAAAAATGCAATGAGAATATGGCGACTTGAACTGACAGCTGAATAACTGAGATTAAAATACAAATATGATTCCCTATCACAGCTATTGTTCATCATAGCCATGATGCCCTTTAAGAATATACTAAGAAAATGCCAGTTAGGATACAAGTTCACTAACACAAATGAAAGAATGAACCACCTAATGTACATAGACAAGCTGAAACTTTGCAAAAAGAAACTACAGACGCTAATGAACACAACCAGAACCTTCCGCCAGGAAATTAGAATGGAATTCAGAATGGAAAAGTGCGCACTGCTGATCATAAAAAGGGGGGAAAATTGGAGGAAACAGAACGGCATGGTACTACTCAACCACACGGAGATAAGTTCACTAGGTTAACAAGACAGCAAATATTTGGGAGTTCTCGAAACAGACACCATCAAAGCTAAAGAAATGAAAGAGAGAATTTGAAAAGAATACCTAAGAAAATAAGAAAATCCTCGCAACTAAACTATACAGTAGAAACATAATAAAAAGTATAAACATGAGTAGTAAAAGCAGTAAGCTACTCTGAGCCGTTTTTAGGTTGGACCAAGGAACTGAGGCAGCTAGACCAGAAAACCAGGAAGCTCATGACTATACATAATGCATTACACCTAAAGGATGATAGTGACCGAGTCTATGTGAAAAAGGAAAAGCGGAGGAAGAAAAACTAGTTTCTATAGAAGGCTGTGTAAATGATACGAAAAAACTTAGAAAAATACATAATGCAAAACACTGAAAGAATAATTATCGCAGCAAAAGGCACTGAAATAAAAATAGAGAGACAAATGAGAGGCAAGGGATAAGAAGGGAAAAGAAGAATGGGGTGATAAATAGCGACACGAACGATTCATAATGGTGACAAAAACTGAGATTTACAAAAACATTTGGATATGACTACAAAAAAGGAAATCTAAACCGAGAAACTGAGTCCCTAATAACAGACGCACAAGATGACGCGACTAGAACCAACCACATCAAAGCAAGGATCGACAAGACACAAGAAAATGGTAAATGCAGACTCTGTGGACAAAGACGAAACGATAAACAACATAATAAGTGAATGCTGCACACTAACACAAAAAGAATAAAAAAATAGACACGATCAAGTGAGGAAAGCAGTATACTGAGAAATATGCAGACAACTGCATCTTGAACACCTTAACAAACGGCACAAGCGCAAACAGACAATAGTACCTGAAAACGGAAGTCTCAAAATACTATGGGATATAGATATACAAACAGAGAAACTAATCCAAGCAAGAAAACCGGATGTCATAATAATTAAAAAGAAGGAAAAGTCTTGAAGTGAATATCAAGGAGACAGAGAAGCGAGCCTAATACACGTAACTTGCCAGAGAGCTCAAAGGGATAGGAAGACGAAGAAAGTCAAGATAACGCCACTAATAGTGGAAGTACTAGGAACAATCCTGGAAGACTTTGAAAAAAAAATGAGGACATTGGAATAAGAGGAATTACTAAGAAGATATAACGACTAACAATAATTAAAACGGCTGAAATTTTAATGAAAACCTTTGAATGCAGAAACGAATACACATGAGCTACAAGCGCAAACCGGATATAGAAAAAACTGTCACATATGTAAAAACATAAACACCACATGGAATTATATAAACTAAAATCACATAGATGCAAGTACACCCCTCACACCCTCATCTTCCTCAACAAAATGTCGTAGTATCACAATAAATAGGCGCCACATCAAATAATCGAGGGGTTCAGAATGAAAAGGCCGGTAGATAAAACACTACCCAAACCTACACAGGATGAGTGCGAAAAGGACTGGAACCTTGGAGAGGCTTATTGCCATCAAAACTCCAGTGAAGACGAATAGTCGCTACCAACGAAAAATCAATGGTAAACGGCTATTGCGATAACACAACCTGATTTGCAAAGGTTATCTAAAGAGGTGGTGAGTACAGAAAATCTGGGGAAATATGTTGTCACTCAGACTCCAGGAAACAACACGGGTTCTTATCAAAGAGAAATCTGTTATAATGGCCAGTGTGAAAACTCCTAGCAAGTAATAATAAACATATTGATAATAGTAACAACTGTTACAATAATATTATTATTATTAATAATAATAATAATATTAATAATAATAATAATAATAATAATAAGAAGAAGAAGACGAAAAATAGTATTGATGATAATAATAATAACAGCGACAATAATAATACCAGTAATAATAATAACAATAATAATTAATGATAACAATGAACAACAACTACAATAACAACACCAACACCAACAATAATAATAATAATAATAATAATAATAATAATAATAATAATACATTCGGAAATGGATTGGAAATAAACAGTACTTTATACGTGACGTCAATACGCTTTAACAATGGACAAATAAATATTCATGCAAATGTTTTGGAAAGAATGTGATTTGTAATTCGTACGAAACTGAACAGACAATGCGACAATTAGCGGTTGTAGAAGAAGTCGGCCAGAACATTTTACGTGCTATGACGCAGAAGTATTATATAATAATGAAAAGGTAAATAAAAACGAGACACAAAGTTTGCCATCGGCGCAGCGAGAACGAACGAGGTCAGAATTTACGCAAACATCTGCGTACTGTTCAATTATCTGGTTGATGGAATAATCAGAAAATACAAAGGAAATTATTGTCTTTCTTTGACTGTTTAAAAGGAAATGATTTCATTACTAAAACAAAACGAAATCATGAATTAAATAATCTCTCTTACGCAAAAAGTGAAATTTGTAATTCAATAGAATTGATATATGATCCGCATCGTGCAATATATATAGCAAACATCATCAATCTTTTGTATTGGATTTAATCGGTAATTTCACCGATCGTACTTGAAAATTACTTTCCCATGTAAAAATATACTAGCTTATTTTTTAATTAACTTACTACTAACGTTGGTCCGGGTAAAAGAAAACAAATATTAGCAAATAAATAAATAAAATAAATAAAATGCATGGGTTTAAACCTATCATTCTACTATTCTTTTACGGTGACGTCTCAGTTTTTTAAAGGTTTTCTTTATTTAAGAGATTACTTCATGGTTTCATTTTTCTTGAGTGGTTCTGACACTGTATTTAGCGTTTGTTGTATTCTGAAAAGTCGACCTTGATTTCTATAGCCGCTTGATGTGGACGTATGTCTGCCTGTAGTATTTAGCTGATTAAATACAATGTTCAAGACATCAGACCTAAATTTCTGCGTGCATCTCCAGCGTCTGTTGCATCCTGCAAAGTTAATTTTGGTCACGGCACCAAATGTGAACTTGCACCTATGAGCGTTTACTATACATGCCGTTCGCGTCCACTTAATGCAAGGATCGACAACTCATTCGACCCCGTGGACCGGACCGTGTTATAACTACGGGTTGCGGATCGGACGAAGGCCATTGATAAAATCTATGGAAAATTACATATGTCGACCCCTGTCAACCCAAATGTTTAAAGCTATAATGAAAATTAACATTAAGAAATCAGAATAAAGGAATTAAAATTTGAAAACACCTTACAAAAATAAGTTTTCGTCAAGAAATGTCAAAATACTTTAAAGTGAAAAAAATCAATCAGTGAAATAGATGAAATTATGGCGTGTATGTCTGAAACTGTTATTGAACATCATACCACAAACGAATCACACACATAGACTAAAACGAAACACATATATCCATACATACGAGTACATGTAGTTGCAAATATATGCACTCACGTACGTACACATGCGATATTATAAACACATTTATGAGATATGTATTAGGGTGTAAAAGAAAGTCTTGCAGAACTTTTAATTTTGATTTCAAATAATGTATTTTCGAATAAGTTTTCATTATAATACCTTTACTTTATATATTATTTAAAAAGCGTGTATCGCTCCATCCAATCGTTTAAATCACAATCATTTAAAAAAAATTGCCTCTTCTTTTCAGAACCTTGATTACAGGATGTAAAAAAAGCTAATTCACAAAATTTTCACCATTTCAATTCAAGATAGGCCGAAAAACTGCTGAAACGCAATATCAACGAAGTGTTTAGCTCAGTAACAACTACTTAACGCACAGAGAATGGTGGTTCAAGAAATGTGGCGGCGATGAGAGTCTTCAAGATGATGAGCCATCGGATGTTGACAACGAATTAATTAAGAACTTATATCAAAGCCAATCATCGCATAACTTCGAAAATTTACCTTTGAATTTGATGTAAAATATACGACGATTTCCAACCATTTGAGAGATATTGGAAAAGAATAATACTTAATAAATGGGTGCCTCACGAATTGACAGACAACCAAAATAAACGCCGTTATAACGTGTCATCTTTCCGTCTTATATGCAACAAGAATCGCTCAATTCTCGACCGGCTTGTGACTTGCGATGGTAAGTGTATTCTTTACAACAACCGGCGATGCTAAGCTACGTGGGTGGTCACCGACGAATTTCCACGAAATTTCCCGAAGCCAAAGTTGCACGAAAAGAAGTTTATGCCGACTGTTTGGTGGTCTGTGATCGGTCTCATTCATTACAGCTTGTTGAATGCAGGCGAAACCATTACAGCGGCGAAGTACTGCCAACTAATGGATGAACTGCATCCAAAATTTCAACAACAGCATCAAATAAAGCCCAATTTTCTACGACAATATCCGACCGCACGTTGCTAAACCGACCCTGCAAAAGTTGAACGAATTGAGCTACAAAACTCTGCCTCATTCGCATTACTCTCTAGACCTTTTGCCTACCGACTTCCACTTTTTCAAGCATCTTTCTGCTTGAGCAATGCTTCAAAAATCTAAGCGATATCAAAAATGCCTCCAGCGACTTCATCGCCGACAGAACGCAAGATTTTTATGTTACTGGCATAACTACACTTGTTTGGCGCGGGCAAGAGTGTGTTCGTTCTGACGATGCTTATTTCGATCGATAAATTGTTGTTTATCTGAATTTAAAAATTAAAAACCGCAAATCGTTTTTATAGTTTAATGCAGACAAGCGTCATAACAAATATGAATCCATGATTTGATATTAACCATAGCTAACGCTACTTAGTAAAATAAGTCTCATGAAAAATAACTGGCAGATAGTCGACTATTTTAGTTTACTGGGATATGTAGCCAATAAATGGAAAAGGACATAAAAAATTGTATTTGAACGTCAACAATGTATAATTAAGAAGCGTTGACAAATCCGCTTTTTATATTGAATATACATAACAATAATTCATATTAACAGCAGATAAATATAATAATAAAAATATTTATTTAACTGACAAAATTGTCGGAATCATTTGTTTATAAATACATGGCAGAAACATTAAAGTCTCTTTAACAACTAAAGAATTAAAAGGAAACTTAATGATTTTTTATTAATTGAGAGTGTCTCAATATTTGATTTCAGACTTGTTGATGCTAAAAGTAAGATGTCATCAAGATGGTCTTCAACCAATTTAAGTTTGCGTCAATTTGGTAAAAAAAATAGTTGTTCACATTGACAGGTGCTTCCTAACAAAGATGCCATTTTTTGCGCCTCTCAATAATCCTACTTAGAAAATATATTTTGCGTAAAAATAAATTAATGAAATATCTGGGGATTTAGATTTTGATCTAAATAGATCATCACATTTATGAGCCCATTTAAAAATATACTGATACTTTCTCCACAGCCACATCAAATAGTGTAGTAAACAATTTGAAATCATTTTATGCAAATGAAAGTCAGCAAACTGAATTATTTTCACTTATTATTCTGAATCCTGTGGTTTACGTGCTTGGAATGATGAGAAACGAGCATTATTTTATTTCTATTTTGTGATGTTATCACAACACAAGATTTTCTTTCTCATTAATAAACTGTGTTTTATCTTGACGTAGTAAATTTGAATGATTTAAATGAGTCACCATATTAACAATGAATGCTTATGTTGCGAGCAAATCAGGATCGGATACATGTGAACATTACATATATTTAATTTGGATAAATATCGTCGCCTTTTTATATAATGTACGTACTTATTATAATATCGATCTTTTGCTTAGCCAGTGTACTTCACAAATATGCAAGGTCAGCCTATTCTGCCTGGGTATCAAAACAAAAATTGTTTGAAGTCGATGATTCAATCTACAAGATATAATCAGATTCACAGTTTTCACAACAACAACCATAACGTTTTTAAACTTCAAGTACTTGACACACAATTCCCCTTGATGCATAATGCAACGAATTTTTACAAGATTATAGGTAATTCTAAGTCTTTTTCTTATGTTGCTGGTGTAATGTAACAAATTCCCTTTTTCCCTTTCCGTTAGTACTATCGTTTGTGATGTCAACAAGCTTTGAGAAATCAATTTTCATTTATGTCATCCTTTTTCAAAAATATCTGCCTGGGAATTGGCTGAATGAACTCTTCAAAAATACGAAAAGTAAGAGTCACTTATCGCACAAAGCAGCAAATTGTGCTGTGTCACTAGAATCTGTGTTTTCGTCGATTGCAATGTATTAATGCAAACATTTTTACAAATAAATATGCTTTGCACCTTTTTTAGTCTTTGGGCCGTTAATATTTCAATTTTCTCGCTTTCTCTCTTTCTCTCTCTATCTATCTATATATATATATACAGAGAGAGAGAGAGAGAGAGAGAGAGAGAGAGAGAGAGAGAGAAAGAGAGAGAGACAGAGAGACAGAGAGAGAGAGAAACTGTGGAGAAAAACCATCAGAGAAAGTTGTAAGATTTTTGAAGAGCAGCGGGTAAATCTTGCTGTCATAAAACGTGTTTTAAGAAAGTGTGGTCTTTAAACGTGTTTACATAAAGCAGAACGAAAATATAATGTAATGAGAAATTATAAAAGGAACTGAAGTGACCTGTATGTGGCAGATAACTTTTTGTCAAAAGCTGGTTTTGTAAATTATCTTAAATCACACAATGAAAGATAGGAACGGCAGTCTTATGAGGAGACTTTTAGAGCACATCCGGCAACGCTAAGTTGTCATATTTATGGTCTAATCTGCAAATCTAAAAGTGGCCTGACACGACATTCAAGGCTTCACAATATTATTATGCGAACACATTTACAAGAAGGAAAGTTTTTATATCACATATGTGTACTTTCATGTGGGACTCAAGCAGGATCAAAAAGTCACCTACGTGTACACTTAACTGAAGAGATGACAAACTTCTGTCAAGAGATAGCAATCATATATATATATATATATATATATATATATATATATATATCACTTGGACCACACCGTGATACTAATTGAGATTATCAGCTGTTAATCTATGGTTATAAAAACTGATCAAGCCGGAGGCCTACTACTTGGTATGGCATTATTTTTGGCACATCTTAAGTATATCATAATTGCAGCATGGGGCGTTCATTAAAATTGCGCAGCCTACTAAACACGTCACCCTGTATTATTACACACAAATTGTTTCACTTTTTAATTTTTCTTTTATTGATTTAACCTTGATAGAATTAAATAATCAGAAGATGAAGCACTTGATGTTTGCAAAGCTTCTAAATAAAGATGATGATAAGGATCTAATTAGTCTTTTACTTAAACCACGATTCCTTGCCCGTATTCATTTTATTACAGCAATTTTCTATGGACTAATTATACCTATTATTACTATCGCATTCTGATGGTACAGACACTTAAAAACGATCTTTGTGGATTTGGGTTTTACTTCCAACAGCCTCGTAACTCTCGCTTCCCTTTGTCTTTTAATCCTCACATTCCATCAGTTACGTTTCTGACAAACATAGAAGAATTGCTGTTTTCTGGGTCGGAATCTATTTCTATAACACTTATCGTTGGCTAATTTTTTTTTACCTTGAAATGGTATTTCTATAGTCCTTTACATCAAGTGGCTTGATGTCTTGCATTTCTACCATTTTTTTTTTTATTATTCCGGTGACATTGTCTTTTAACAATCCGGGCAACACTTGATGAAATTGTTTTATTTCCATTAAATATTTGCTTAATATTTTGTAAACGGGTTTTATTATTTCCTTCTGATTGAAAATAAATCCATTTTGCGTTTAACCCTTTTTGGGTTGTTGTGAACATTTTTATGAATTCATAAAACGGTTCACATCACTTTAAAATATTTTATCGTTAGTTTGAAAATCAAACCAAAACAATTTGTTTTTGGGTTTTTTTTTTTGCCTATGCTCAATAAAAAGTAAAATTTAGAATCAATTACAGGCTTCAACTGCTCTGATCTAAAGATGCGATATATTTGTTTCTTTCATCTTGTTTTGTGTAGATATTTCTCTTTCGTCTTTTGCTTTTCATCCGATTTTGACTTTGAGATGCTTTGAAATCTAAAATAGCTGAAGTAAATCTTTCATCAATAATGAAATCTCAAGCGCAAAAAAAACACATTAGCGATGATGATGATGATGATGATGATATCGTAACCCGGATGCATGTGTTTCGCAGAAATACTTAGCATAAACACTCATGACAATCAAGACTGCAAATCATAGTATATTTTTAACACGACTTTATTAATTATCGACAAAAGTAAACATAGAAAGGAATGAAAAACTTGTTTCAGAAACACGTAAATACAAAATAAAGACATGGCAGAAACAAAGGGGTTGCTAAAAACTATAGAGAATCGCACACCAAATGATAAGTAAAAAAGAAATATATTTCGACATAAAAATACTGCTATGAAGGAAAATACAAAATATGCAATTCTACAGAAAAAAACGACGATGATGCTGACGACAATAATAATGATGACTATTCGTATAGTAAAGTTGAGCGGCCATGATGCACTTTGTTTTGAACAATATGGATGTCTGCAGACTGATGACAGCTACTGGCAGCACAGGAACCCGAACGGAAAAAGAAGTCTTCATATAATTAAACCGAAATCGTCTCATGTACGTGTCATCTGGTTTTTAACCGAACCGTCTCAGCTGTGATGTTAGTGTGAAGAAGAGATCACGAAGCTCTTTGTAATATTACGAGACTACGACACATGGTCTCTTTTCGAGATGAAAAGAATCGTGCCATTGAACTTTATTGAAGAGAATAATCCCGTTTCAGCTAGTCTTCATTTTGTATTCTCTTTTCTCACTAATGTATTAATTTTGTATGCGATAATAAACTCTTTCAGAGCATACATTCGCAGAACACGATGGAAGTATTTACTTAGTTCTAAAGATTCATAAAAACGAACGCGACGTCACAAGATAAAAAGTGAGAGTGAGTGAGAAAAGTCTCAAATTCTTTCGTAGCACTGCGCGTGTGAATATGTTGTTTTTAATAAACGTTATAAGAACATGTAATTCAGAGTGTACATAGACAGTACCGGTAGTTTAAAGAATTAAAACATTTCAAATGTGCCGTGTTATTAACTTTTAATCTGCTATAATCTCATAATACAGGGTGTTCCAAAAGTCTTGGCTACATTTCAAGTCGTCATATCTGTTTAACTATGGATGGTAGTAAGATAAAAGTCATATTTTTGGTCTAATCTGCAAATCTAAAAGTGTCCTGACACAACATTCGCTTTCAAAGCTAAATGCATTAAGCTTTTTGTAAGACTTTTAATTTTTTTTGTTCAGATCAAGTAATGACATTCACTCAATCAGAAAAGGTGTTTTGTGTGCTTGAATTTGTAAAAACTAAATTATAAACACTTGTTCAACGTGCATTTCGCACAAAAGGTATCACACCCTGCGATTTTTTGTGGGGATTTGTGAAATGAGTGGTTTATGTGCCTTCCATTCAAAGAGATCTGTATGAGCTGAAAGCCCAATTAACAGAAACTTGAAACCATTGACAACGCAATGCTGGGATGCGTTTGGCAAGAATTGTACTATCGGCTTGTGTGTTGTGTGATAAATGGTGCTCACATTGAATATCTTTGAATATTCCATGAAAAATTTGAGATTACAAGCTTTCTGAATATACCAGATGCGTTTTTATATCTTTAATAGTTCTCGAAAGATTCAATGTAAAAATGTGCCGAAGACTTTGGAACACCCTGTATATAAACAGTAGTCTTGAACTTTCTCGAGTGGAGCAATTTCGTTTAAACTATTCTCCGTTTTTGTATTTTCTTCTCTGACGGATGTTGATAGTCAATTTTGTGCGTTAACATTTACATTTTTCAGAGACTTTTTTTTATTCCTATTTAACATTTTATGTTGTTTTTTGCTCTCTAATAAATAAATTTTTAAAACATTACATAATATTTTTTTTACTTTCAGTATGTGCTGATGTATGGATCCGAACGAAAAACGGAACAGTAAGGTAGTGCACTACCCTTGCCTCACAATTACATATGCAGTACACACAGTGGGTAACCATAGTCTGGCAAGACTTGACGGAGAGATACGTGCGTATCTTGTAAACTTTCTAGCTTTCTGTATACATCCTTTAGAAAGTATTCCATCAAATCATTTTTTTCCATCAATAAATTATTTTTTTAAATATTGCCATACATTATTTTTGTCAATAAATTATTTTAAAAAAATTAAATAAATTATGGCCATTAATAAAATATTTTTTAAACATTACAATACATTATTTTCATCACAAAATTAATTACTAAAACATCCGAATCAATTATTTTTTATGAATGTATAATTTATAAAACATTACAATAAATTATTTGTTATCACTAAATTGATTTTTAAAAAATCAATAAATTATTTTTATGAATAAGTTATTTTTTGAAACATTCCAATAAATTATTTTTGAACAATAAATTATTTTTCATTAATACATTATTTCTTTAAAACTTCCAATAACTAATTTTTAGGCAGAGATTCAACATTAATCTAAAAATATACAAATAGTACATCTTTCTCGTTCCTTATGATTTTATTTTTAAGGCAAAGAAAATAATGTAATACTGTAATAATAGGCTACAGAAAGACTGAATGTGTGCACTCTCTACATGAAACAACTGACACCTTATAGTATAATGTATCTCTATAAATGCACCATCGCTCATGCATCGAGTATTATTGTCACATCTGAGTTGATGCATCTACCACTAGCTGTTATGCCTCCTCGACGTAAATACCCTCGACTAATCTGACAAGCAGCACAATTCTACCCCTTCACATAAGAGGTTCCTAAATATCAAAAGCATTCTACTAAAGTTTGTTACATTAACCTGCTAGACTTTGGAATTCCTTTCCGGTCTCTTTCTTACATGATCGTACTAACATCTTGAAGTTTAAATATAATATAAACAAACGTCTTGCTGCTCAACTCGCCACCGTCCCCTATTAGACACAGTCACAGATTAAAGCCCTTTACGTTCTATATCGCAATATATTTTTTTTTATTGTCAAATATTATCAGCATGTTCAGACAGTATTCATTGTTCATATTTTTAAGTTTGCTGCATTTGCTTATGATGTGGTTTATTGTGTTGTCTATTTGTCCATACTTTCCACTTCTGAATTTTTTCTGTTTCACATCTAATTGCATTGCGGGCCAAAAGAGATTCTGTTTCTGTGCTTAAACGCTTTTGTTTTTCATATTTCTTTGCTTATTCTCATAAGCCGTTCATGTAACTTCTTCTCTTAATATTCTGCCTTTCTTACTCATTCATTCCAGTTTTTATGTTCTTCGTATTATATATCTGAATAGTAGTTTAAGTAGCGGAAATCAGTCTATCTTTATTTTGTTTCTTGTATTTTTTTCAATGATTATTGATCCTCTTACCTCTTCTTTTGTTTTTACATAAGGATTTCTCAATAACATCTTTTGAATGAAATACCTTGTTTATCGCCATGAATGTTTCCCGTGTTTTGGTTCAGATACCTTTCTTTTGTCCAGTTTATGAAATGTCCAGTATATCTTACTTGGTATAATGTTCAAGTGCTTAGTCGTTTTGTTAGGTTTTTAACTATATAATTTCATGGAGCTTTCTTGCTCTTCTCGTGTATTCAGTCGATGCAATTTTTTTTTGCCGATTTACAAGTAATCGCCCGAAATAGTAGAATCTCATTTATTTTAGATATGGATTAAGCATTCATGTACGAATATACCAAAATCCATCTTTCTCATTCGTTATTGTCTTATTTTTTCAAATTAAAGGAAATAACGTATGGAGTATTGTTGTCACATTTGGGCTAGTGCACCTGCTACTAGTCTCTCGCTCCTGGACAGGGTTCAAAAGAAAGTCGCCAATCTGATAGGCTCTGAACTTTCATCCAAGCGTCAACCACTGTCCAATCGACGAAATGTTGTATCCCTCTCTCTGTTTTACAAGTATTTTTATCGTAGATGCTCTGACGAACTACAAGCACTTGCACTCCCTTAATACCCCCGAAAACTCGACAAGCAGCCAAGTCCCATCCCTACACAGTAGAGATCCCTAGATAAAAGGCCTTCTACTCTAATAGTTTCTTCCTCAGAACTGCTCGACTCTAGAATTCCCTTCCGGTTTTCTGCTTCCCAACTGTACTGACATGCAGAAGTTCAAGTATGATGTGAATAGACATCTTGCTGGTGAACTCCCTACATAGTATCCCTGCAACTACTGTCCCCGATAGTAGATCCCTACACCAAAGCGGCACTGTGCCTTGTTTGGGGTGAAAATATATTAAAAAAATATGTTTTTTTCGTTTTTATTCGTTTTTCCTCTAAGTTTTCAAGTAATCGCCCAAAAGTGTAGCATCTGATGTTTTTAGATAGAGATCACGCATTAATCTACGAATATACATCTTTCTTATTTGTTACGGTTTTACTTTTAAAATAAAGGAAATAACGAATTGTTGTAGCATTAGGCCGATGTAAACGTTTTTGCCGATTTAAAATTTCATTTGGAAAATAAAAACGTGTGTATTTTTGAACATCATTATTCATAACAATAATGAACATTGTTCTCTATAACTTGATTCCATCCGTTGACGAACTTATAAATGCTTCGCTTGTAAAGTTTTTAGGTTATTGCTTGAAATCTGAATCTTACTCTATCCTCTCAAACTATATTATTCTTAATGATTTTATAATCCTTGAAATAAGTAATCTGAGGGAATATGCAGGATGGGGTAAAATTTAACAACGAAAAGAGAATATGCAGGATGGGGTAAAATTTCACAACGAAAAGAGAATATGCAGGATGGGGTAAAATTTCACAACGAAAAGAGAATATGCAGGATGGGGTAAAATTTCACAACGAAAAGAGAATATGCAGGATGGGGTAAAATTTAAAGAGAGGCCAAGAGAATATGCAGGATGGGGTAAAATTTCACAACGCAAATTTCCCCAAAGACTTTTGTTTAATACGGTTGTGTCAGGATGACCCTTTCTCTTGACTAAAAGAAGGTCGTTTTCCAGTCAACATGCGTAGGAATATTACAGGAAAAATATGAATGATATTTTAATATTCTCCAAAAAATGAAAAAAAAAAAAATTAATTATAACTTTAAATAATAACAATATGCATAAAATACAACGGTATAAAATGCCCGTTCTAAAAACCGGTAAAACTTTTTGCATGGACCTAATAATAGGTTATACAAAAAACTAAAATTTACCGAAACGAAATCGCACAAGTCAAGAAAGTCCAAATTAACCGACACGTAAATTTACAGCAAGGCATTTTTAAATCAGTTTTATTTATTTATTTTTTTAAGGAAAATATTAAAAGAGAAATAAATATTTATTCATAAACGTTTCTATTACTTTAAGAACTATGCAGATTTTGAAGAGTTTCCGTAAAAACTTGACAACTTTATGCTTTCATAATTCTTTGAAACTTTTACAGCATCGTGTGTTGAATACTCTCCTGGATTTCGCTTGATTCGGTCTGTCCACAATTCTTGCATTCTTTCGTTTTGAAGTGGAGTTTGTAAATGTCAATTCCGAAAAAGACGGAAGACATTTTGGCAAGTTTAGCACGAAAACGACGATATAAAACAAGATTGCATCGGAATAATTAAAGGCTATTCAGCGAGTTTTCATCATGGCCGCTGGATAATGTCACGTGTTTGCCTCTGTTACAATGGCGCCTAGATTAAGAAGACAAAGAGAAAGAAAAAGGAACGGAGGTGGAGGAGAAATAATTATGCGGACTAATAGTGACTGTCATTTTCTGTAAAAAAAAAAAGAACATCTACATTGAAATATATATATATATATATATTTCAATGTATATATATATATATATATATATTTCAATGTAAATGTTCTTTTTTTTAGTTTTATATATATATATTAGTTTTATATATATATATATTTCAATGTATATATATATATCTTTTTTTTAGTGATTTAAAGGTTATGAGGGTTTCTGAAGCATGAAAAACGATACTACATTTTGTATTTAATATTTTTATTGTTATTTTTTATATTTCAAGCGGACCTCTGCTCTTGGTCACAAAAAAGTATAAAAATGAAAAAGAAAAAGAAAACCGTTGAAAGAACTGGAGATTTGTAGCGTATGCAGCGTTCATTCCTAGCAATCATGTTCGAAAAAGTTCACGTGAATTATTTTAGCCGTTTGTGGAACAAGATTGTGTTTTTTAATATTTTTTAATGTTGCAACGTAAAAGCGTTTAATTCAAACGGCGAAAATGAGACGCAATTGATTACAATATGTATAATAGAATAGAAATGCAATTGTTAAACTGTAAAAATAATGTAATTATTAGTTATGAATAATAATAATAATAATAATAATAATAATAATAATAATAACACTACTGAAGAGGGCAGAGTTAGAGACAGTGTCGGTTTTTTATGGTGAGTAAGAGATAAAACTACTACTACTACTACTACTACTACTACTACTACTAATAATAATAATAATAAAACTACTGAAGAAGGCAGAGTTAGAAACAATATCGGCGTTTTTAATGGTGAGTAAATTCCGTCTCTCCCTCATTAAAGATGGGACGAACACACACACACACACACACACACGCACACACACGCACACACACACATATATATGTATATATATATATACATATATATATATATATGCATACTATAGAACCATCCGGCGTTTCCCGGTCGTACAATACGCTTAAAATGATATTTTAATTTATGCCGGATTCGCATTTATTATTAAAGAGCCCGTTCTCTATTTATTATTATATTGTATCAAATATATAGTAATGGCCGCCCGGCGTGGCCTGGTCATAAAATACGCTTACATATGCTATTTTACTTTATGTAGATTTCATATTTATTATTATATAGGCGATACTCTATTAATTATTATACCGTGCCTAATATATAATAGTGATTTAAAAATGACTTGGGTGCAATCAGCTAGAAGCAAAACCAAACTCTGTAGCTTTCCAGCATTGTTCATCAGTGTCTGTTCTAAATCCATACGCATACAAAAAATGTTTAAATACCGTTGTTAAATGTATAAATGTATATTTGCACATGCGTAGATATATATAATAACACGTTTAGTCGAGTTACGCCGGCTGAGTTCCAATTTTTACGAATTTTCATCCCTTAGCAGCTATATTAACCGACTCGTAAACAAATCCCATATGTATCACGTTTCATGTTTATAGACCAAAATTGAAACGTGAAGCTTGGTAGTGACCATTCCTCACACAGACAAATGGTCAAGATCACACAAACACACTCATGCACACAGACATATATAACGAGAGTAAGAAGGAGATGAAGATAGAGAGGACGTTTGTGTGTGCCATAAGCATATACAAACATACATATATGTATATATATATATATATCGAGAGGAAGAGAGAGAAAGATTGACAGACAGACAAATGGTCAGAAATTCTGTGTGCTGTAGAGATATTCAAATCCTGAAACACACACACTCTATATGGAGAGAGAGAGAGAGAGAGAGAGAGAGAGAGAGAGAGAGAGAGAGAGAGAAAAGTTGGCTTTTTTTGGAACATTAACCACTGTGGGTCAATTAGTGTGAAAGAGAGAGAGGGAGTGAGTGATAGAGAAAGAGAGATAGACCAACAGACATATATATATATATATATATATATATATATATATATGCATATAATGTGTGTGTAAAAAGAAAGAGAAGGGAAGAAGTTAGGACATACGTGGAATTTATAAATTACATCATATTACAGATGAATGACTTTGCCTTTGCGCTATATATATATATATATATATATATATATATATATATATATATATATATATATATATATATATATATGGGGGGTGCGTGTGCGCGTGCGTGTGTGTGCGTGTATAATTACTCATTACTCATTATCGATAATAATTATCGCCATCTAATAACATAACACGCTTTTTATGTCCGTAATGCTCTATCACAAATGGTGTGGAATAATCGTTTCTAATTTATAAATGCTTTTCTTTTACTCACTAGGAGTGTTAATATGGGGCATTAGCCTTAATTGGCTTTGCCTGGGAATTGATTGACAACAAATCACCTCAACTTTCTAGCATTCACCGTTGGAACAATAGCTGTTTAACGAAGATTTCTTGTTGAAAATGCAGTTTTGTTCATACTTTTTTGTATCAGACATTTGGCAAATTGACCAAATCAAACTAGAATTTTTTTTGTAATAAAGCCCGACAAGATCTAGTACTGTTCATGCAATTTCAGTGAAATTATTTATATAAAATAGTATTTCCTGTCGATCATTCAATCCTTCATAATTTTTCATAGCTATTGTACCAATTTAGACTTGTTGGTAGGTCATATTATGTATTTGTATGTCATATTATGTATATGTATTATGTATACAATGATAATGTATGCTGTTACCTCTTCTTTGATTTTTACATAAGAATTTCTCAATAACATCTTTTGAATGAAATGCCTTGTTTATGGCCATGATTTTTTATCATGTTTTGGTTCAAATACCTAAGTCGCTTTCTTTTGTCCAGTTTATGAAAGGTTCAGTATATTTTATTAATATTATGTTCAAGTTTTTAACTATATAATTTCATGGAGCTTTCTTACTCTTCTCGTGTATTAGGTCGGTGCAAACATTTTTGCCGATTTACAAGTAATCGCCTAATGTAAGAGAATTTCATTTTTAAAGTAGGGATTCAGCATTCATTCACGAATATAGCAAAATACATCTTTATCGTTCGTTACTGTCTATTTTTTTTTCAAATGAAATGAAATAACGCAATACAATCAAGTATTAGGTCGATGGAAAAGTTTTGCCGGTTTCAAATTTCGTCTTAAAAATGAAAAACTGTGTGTTTAAAAAAAAGCATTAATCATAACCATAACTACCACTGCTCTTTATAACTTGATTTCATTTGTCAACGAAGTTGTAAATGGTTCGCTTTTAAAGTTTATTATGTTTTTATGTGGAATATAAATCTTACTAAGTCAGGAGATAATATGCAGGATAGGACAGGATTTCCCAATCAACTTCTACGAGATTTTTTTATTCGGTAGTGTTGTATAATGGTGAGTATTTGAACCAGAACGCATACGCGCATATGCAAATGCATACGAAATGCGAAATGACCTTAATGTAAAAAAAAAGACTATAAAAAGGATATAGAACACATTAGAAAAGACGATAATGACAAGTCACGCATGGCGGAAGAATGAGAAAATAAACGGCGTTGTACAAAAATAATGTTTTGAAGTTTTTTTCTATTCTTTGTCTACTTTGCGACAGAGGTTACAACTTGTTTTGGTAACTTTATACAATATCCTGATGTATAATGATTAGGGGTATAATGATTAGGGCTATGACAACAGCATATTGGTTTCATTGTGTTGGCATTCGAATATATATCCGACACAGTTAGACACAGTTAATCAACTGAGAATCACCTCACCCTATATAAAAGCATATAAGATAACAACGGATACACACCCGAGAGTCAAAACAATGAAAAGAATATGCTGTTGTCCTAGTCTTAATAACGATTTTATTTCTGTTCACTGAAGAAGATTTTTTTAGGGTCAAAATGGGGGATAGTATCACAGAAAAAATATGCATGATGCCTTAATAACCTGAAAGAAAAAAGTTATCAATTAATCATGGCGATATATTCAAGCAATAAGAATATGTGTAAAATACATTACAATTGTTTATAATTCCCCTTTTACAAACCGCCAAACACGTTTTTTTTTACTGACCTCATATTATCTTCTAATTTTCTCTGTCATTCCAGACGGTTTGATGACTTGCATAACTGCTACATAACTGCTGAATGGGATGTGATCGCCAAGTTCTCTTGGTCGTATAAACGAAAAGTTATTTCATGTTTAAATAAATATGAAAAACCTTTTTTATGTTTCAATACAGATTTGTATATTTACACTTTATACTTCAAAATAAAAGTGATAACTAATCATCGGAGCGCGGTGGAGGTTGGGGGGAGAAGGTGGGTTTGCAGAACTCTGTCTCGACCTGTATTTCGCTTTGTGTCTCTGCTTTGTGTCTCTCCCCTGTGTTTCCTCTCTGCTCTATTATTAATATCACTTTGACCTGTTGACCTTCTTCTCGCCAGCTTGTTTATTGTTTTGCAACTCTGGGTCAGAGTTTCTGTTGATTAACCTGTTTACCTTATTTTCGCCATCTTTTGTTTATTGTACTTTTTGCTGGTTTTGGTCTAACCCATTTTAATATCGGTTAGCTTTTCTAGCCGATTGACATAATATTGACGCATTCACAGGCATCATGGATATAGGTCGCTTTAAATCCCGGGATTTCTCATTGTGTTCTTTTGATTGCTCGGACACACCTCCGTAACACAATTACAGGTCACCTTATTTCTGGGATTGCCCGACCACCTCTCCATAACTCTATTATAGGTCACCTTATTTCTGGGATTGACTTATTGTGTTCTTTGATTGCCCGGACACCTCTCCATAACATAACTCCTTGATATTTGTAGTTTCCGCGTTCGCCAGTATCTTTATTAAATTTCGATTTGGCAGTTCTATGCTGACTAGAATCTTTTTTTTTTGACTGGCTATTGAAATCTCAACATCCACCTATAATTCATTCAGAAAATCTAGCAGCTTATTATATAAAAACGTTGGTTAAATGTCGGGTATAAAAAAATCTTTGTCAATGGTACAAGACATTATTTAATGCAATCTATACGATACAGTGTGAAATCAGCATAATCTATTTTATAGTTTGTGATCGCATCCATTACGCCAATAAGACACACATGGGTGTGTATATTTACTTTCAGTGTACAGGCACAGTTGATGCAACGACACCCCTATGTGCGAACATACGTGTATGTGCTACAAATGTGAATATGATCACAATGTATTGCAAACGAGACAGAATCTTGCATAACAATAAAAGGTTGTAACTATATAATTCTAAATGTATTTCTAAGCTAAATGGAAGAATTATATCATAATAACCTCAATTTAGTGACATTTGTGTAAGAAATTGCGTGTTTATCTAATTTTTGTTTGTTTTCCCATGTCAACAGGCGGCTTAGGAAATTACTGTTGAATCTAGATTATTTTAGTCGGCTTCTACCGATGTATGTATGTATGTATGTATGTATGTATGTATGTATGTATTAATCCCAGCTTGTGTATTTGTTTTTTACACCTATAACAGCTTGTTCGTTTGTCTTCCTGTCTGTCTGTCTCTATGTATTTATCTATATATCCGCCTCTCCGCCTCTCTGTCCGTCTGTCTGTCTGTGTATCTATCTATCTATCCATCTATCTACCTATGAATTTTTTGTTGATTTTTGCTCGTTTATCCTCGTAAACATACGACTAGAAATTATTGTTGGATATTATTTTAGTCAGCTTCTATGTATGTATGTACGTATGTATGTACCTATCTATCTATCTATCTATCTATCTATCTATCTATCTATCTATCTATCTACCTACCTACCTACCTACCTACCTATCTATCTCTGCCTGTTTACCTATTTCTTACACCTCTCATAGCTTGTTTGCTTGTCTATCTGTCTATCGTTCTATCTAATCTATGTATCCATTTGTTTGTCCGTCTGTCTCTTTCTCCATCTGTCTGTCTATTTATATGACTGTTCATATCTGTCTATTAATGTATTTTTGTTAACATATATATAACACGGCATATATGCGTCGACACACTGGTTCCCGTTAGATCACCGAAGTTAAGCGATGTTGAACTTGCTCAGTACTAAAGTGGGTGACCATCTAAGAAAACCAGGTGCTGTAAATGTTGTCGGATTATATCAGCATTATTTCCAGTCATCATGGATTTCTCCTAGAATCAAGAAGTGCCAGATAAGAAATGAAACGGTTGTAGATTATGCAACCCTTGCTTCACAATTACATATGAAGTCACGATTACATTGGGTATCCATAGTCAAGTAAAGCTGAACGCAGGCATATGTACATTTCGTCATAAGTTTCCATCTTTCTAGATATCTCATTTTTCAATTTCCCACTTCCTTTTATATATGTATATAAATTTATATGTCTCTTACTGCCTGTTGTATATATATATATATATATATATATATATATATATATATATATATATATATATATATATACATATATGTGTGTGTGTGTATTCCAAATTCTAAGGTTCTGGATATGACCTTAAACTATATCTAGTGGTGAGGCCCCAGCTTGCGGGCTTTGGGCAGTATGTAGCCACCCTCTACTTGCCATTGCTCTCAGGTCCACTCTGACCCGGAGTGGTAGTACCTGGTAGGGTCCCAACTATGGGTTAAATAGAAACCGACTTTAAAACAACAAATGTATTCTATTTAAAAAATTTTCTTCAGCATCTTTGGATTCGGCATTAGATAACCTGAAAAGAGTTGATATGCCGTAAAACAAAAACAACCAACCAATCAACCAACCAAATTCTAAGTGTTATTCATCTTACCATTTATTTCTTTCTTGCCATTTATTTCTTTCAATATGTAAAACTCAATTACATTTGGAAATTTGGAATATAGCGTTTTTGTCATCTACCATTACTCTGTAATTAAATTAAACGTACATCAAGCTTCATAAATAAAAGCATTGGGATAAATAAAGGGTGAAATATAATTGAAAAAGCCAATTTTTTCTCTCTCTGTCTCCGTCTGTCTGTATGTTTGTCTGTCTGTCTGTCTCTCTCTCTCTATATATATATTAATAAAAGATATAAGGGCTTTTTAGAATTACACTTGATTAAAAATCAAAAATACAGATTTTTTATGATGTACGTACTCGTCACGGAACGCAGATGTCATATTCCAACAATCACGTAAATTGATTAAATTTTTTATTTCTTTTTATCTATCCCACAAAATTTTAAGAGCCACGAAGATGAGGGTAGTATCATTATAACGAACGACCTTTTATGCTTCAGAATTTCATTGTCTATATTGTCATCACTATTCTCAAACACTTTACCAGGAATTCAATGACGCATCTCTACTTCTGACATAGTCAAGGATAAGGGGTTCTTTTCTTAGAATCTCACACCGTCAATATCTTCTACAGAGGTATGAACTTTCAGGCCATGCATACAGAAGGTTCGTCGCCATAAAACTACAATTTGCAATCCTCCTGATCCATTTAAGTGAAATCAAAAATAGGAAACATTATTGTTGGAACACTCGGCACCTGCTGATTGCAAGTGAACTTTTAATGTAAACTCAGATGTAAACATTGTCAATTACCGGAGAACTGGAAATGTTATTATTCAAGGAACAATGCCTATATATATATATATATATATATATATATATATATATATATATATATATATATATATATATATATATAAATGGGTTAAGAAATTCCAACGAAAGAAAGATGTATATTTAAATAAGGGAGTAGTCACCAACAATGTGTATTTTTTAACATTATTTTATTATTCCGTGTCTTCGTTTTTCATTGAGAATTATGTTTGGATCATTGTAATAATGTTTTTTAAGTCACAGAAATGTTGGAGAACACATTTGAAAATAATTTCTGACGAGGACGCTTCACAGAACGTCTGAAACGCGCGTAAAAACGATTTCAATGACTTAAAAACATTATTACAATGATCCAAACATAATTCTCAATGAAAAACCAAGACACGGAATAATAAAATAATGTTAAAAAATACACATTGTTGGTGACTACTCCCTTATTTAAATATATATATATATTTATATACATACATATATATATATATATATATATATATATATATATATATATATATATATAATAGTCTCTCTTGATTTTTATATGTGCCTTATTACATTTTGACTTTCAACCTTGAACTAGTAGATGAATTTACCATACTTGTAGCATATCGTGGTACGTTTCTCCGTAGCTCTAGAATGTAGTTTTATAATGATAAATCCAATCACCATTGCGTTCCCGCCAAATCATAAAAATTCCTATTTTTTTTACTTGATACGCTGAAGTTGGCTTTGGAAAGAAATTGACAGTATTACGGTAAACCATAAATTTGGCAAATATATATGTCAGTTTCAGCCTTAAAATGGAAAATTAATCAAGAATCCAGAAAAGACCGTGAAAAATATGCAGGCAGAAGGCATCTTCAATATTCAACTTCATCTTTAATGTCTTTAATATCTTCAGGAGAAATTTTTCCCATATATATATATATATATATATATATATATATATATATATATATATATATATATATATACTAGCTGTACCCTGCCACGCGTTGTTGTGGCTCAAATTGGTGTAATGGAAAAAGTTCCAAAATGAGAAAAAGCATGTTTCTTATTGGTTTAATTTTCCATTTCGTATGGCTACACAGTTTTTGTTGTTCCATTTTCTTAGCTGATGTAGAGATTTTCTGGTTTGGTGACTCTTGAATACATAAAAAATTGTCCATGTGAAAAAAACAGTCAGTGTGTAACTGTAAGCCACACAATTGTAAAGATTGTTCCAGTGCTTTGTTGATGGTTATTGCAAACGACAATAAAATTGGAAAGTGCAATTTCCTAAAGTTTAATGATGTATCCGGTGGAATCATAGGAATGCATGGAACGAAGATATATTCATCTGTAAAAAGTCCTGTTATGATTGTTGTTTCTATGATATTGTTTGTTAATTTTTTACTGCAAGCCAGGTGCCTTTGCAAAGCTTGGATTGGTTTATATTTCACAACATGATAATTAGTACGCTAAATTTCAGTTGCAATACATGCGGTGGCATCCCTGGCAAATATAGCTGTTGGATAATTAACCACTTTATTTGCTTTCACAACAGTGTCGATGGATTTGTATTTGACTACCTCACTTGGAATTTTACATTAAATAATAGCCTGGACGTCTTTGTGTTGAGCTGCAAGAATAGCTCGTTCACTCAGTCAAGTGGAATTATTATAATATGAATATCTGCAAAAACCTTTTAAACAAACTCTTCTTTTGATGTAATAAAATTACAGAAGTTAAAAGTCAAAGAATTTTTCCCTTATCTCTGATCAACTGGCATTTTCCGTACCCAATTTCCCAAAAGTGATGCAAACATTTGTGTGGATCGAACAGTCTGCAACTGGACATGCATATTTTGGGTTAAGTTTAATGTCTTCATATAGCACAAAAAAGTAAAGTATTTGAGGCAAGCACTTATTTCATCTGCTGGTGTGGATTGAAGAATAACAGGTAACATTTGTCTGAAATCTCCGGCAAGCAATATTACTGCATTCCCAAATGGTCTGACATTGCCACGCAAATCTTGCAAGGCTCGACCAAGAGCCTCAAGTGATTTTTTGCGTACCATTGTGCATTCATCCTAAACAATAAGTTTGCATTTCTGCAATATTTTTCCCCATATTGGATGTTTTGGAGATGTCGAACATGAGATTTTGGAAAAATTGAATGTTTCAAAGTAGAATAAATAATTCTCCTACTTGGTAGCAAGGTCGCAGATATTCCTTATTCAGCAAGGGCTAAGGCTATGTCATTTTGTAACCGTATGGCTGCCAAAATCAATTTAATTCGAAAAGTTTTACCAATTACTTCTGGTGCTGTTCAAGGTAGCAGTAATTTTCAAATAATTTCTATTCTCACAGTCAGTAAATTAGGTGACTAAAATAGAATTTATCCATGTTTTGATAATGTCTTATTCACTGTAATTAATTTAGGAGACTAAAATAGGATGAAGGATTAGAGATGGACAGATAGAGAGGAAGATATATAGATGGAAAAGAAAAAGTGAGAGGAAAATAGAGAAAGAGAAGAAGATAGAGAGAGATAAAGGGATTGAAAGGATTGAGAGGGGGGCAGTTAGAAACAGAGAGGGCGAGACAGAGGAAAGGAGAGAGAGATAGAGGGAGTTAGAGAGAGAAAGAGGCTAAAAGAGATATGGAGAGGATGATATAGAGTTTGTAAAAGTGAGAAATTATTTTTATCATTTAAAAAACTTGGTATGTTATTATTATTATGTTTTTATTTTAGATTAGGTCCACCTTATAATCACCCCCAACCTTCTCATCTTAATCGGAATAAACACAATTTTTGGAGGAGGGGGTGAAAAAATATTTGCAAAATTTAACTGATATTTGTTGTCAGAAAATCCACCAGAAAATACTATTTAAAAAAAGGAGGGGTTCAGTGCCCGTTGCAGAGAAGTAGATTTATTTATCAATAAACGTCGTCATTTAAAAAAGAAAATTGTGAAGGTGGACCTAAAATTTACCCAAAAAATTATCCACTAATGTAAATTAAAAATGTCTGTAAAAAGTGAGAAATTATCAATACATGGTTTAGTTATTTCTTTTTAATATTCATGAAAAGAGTTAAGCCAACGTAAGTAAATACATGAATTACAAATGTTTGTAAAAGTGAGAAATTATTAATAAATGTTTAGTAAATGTTAGTTAATATGCATAAAGAGTAAAATTTTATTTT